>NC_045452.1:67311389-67345178 GCF_002776525.5 Piliocolobus tephrosceles
TTGAAGCTTAGGGTGACAAAGGAAATATCCTCTGACAATAACTAAAAAGAAGCTTTCTGAGAACCTACTTTGTGATTTTTGAGTTTATCTCAGAGAGTTACATGATTCTTTTCATAGAACACTTTGATCTCATTGTTTTTATGGAATCTTCAATGTTGAAAAAGGAAATATCCTCAGATTTAAACTAGAAAGATGCAGATGGTGGAAAAGAAAATATCCTCAGATAAAAACTAGAAAGAAGCTTTCCAATAAATTCCTTTGTGATGGGTGAATTCATCACACAGAGTTACACCTTTGTTTTCTTTGAGCAGTTTGATGGCACTGTTTTTATGGAATCTACAAAGGGATAATCAGGAGCTCCTAGAGGCCTATAGTGAAAAATGAAATAATTTCTGATAAAAACTGGAGAGAAGCTTTGCAAGAAACAGTTTTTTGATGGGTTAATTCATGCAATGGAGTTTAACCTTTTTGTTGATTGAGCAGTTTGGCGTCACTGTTTTTCCGGTATCTGAGAAGAGATATTTGGGAGAACATTGACGCCTATGGTGAAAACGGAAATATCCTCAGATTTGAACTAGAAAGAATATTTCTGAGAAATTGCTTTCTGATAAGTGAATTCCTCTCACAGAGTTACACCTTTCTTTTCATTGAGCAGTTTGGTAGCAGTGTTTTGTGGAATCTGCAAAGGGATATTTGGGCGTGCATTGAGTCCAATGGCAAAAAGGAAATATCTTCAGGTAAAAACTGCAGAGAAGCTTTCTGAGAAACTCCTTTGTGATATGTGCATTCATCTCATAGAGTTAAACGTTTCTGCTGAGAGAGCACTTTGGCATCATTCTTTTTGTGGTGTCTTAGAAGGGATATTTGGGAGCACATTGAAGAATATGGTGGAATAGGAAATATCCTCAGAAAAAAATTAGAAACTAATTTTAGAAACCAAGCTACTTCTTGGTGGGTGAATTCATCTCACAGAGTGAAACCATTTTCATTGTGCAGTTTGGTAGCACTGTTTTTCTGTGTAATCTGCAGTGGGATATTTGGGAACGCATAGAGGCCTAAGGTGAAAAAGAAAATTCTTCAGGTAAAAACTGGAGAGAACCTTTTGGAGAAAATCCTTTTTGATGTGTGCATTCATCTCACAGAACTAAAAGTTTCTGTTGAGAGAGCACTTGGGCATCACTGTTTTTGTGGTGTTATAGACAGGAAACTTTGGAGTGCATTGAAGCATATGGTGGAAAGGAAATATCCTCAGCTAAAAACTACACAGAATCTTCCTGAGAAACTGTTATGTGATGGGTCAATTTATCTCACAAGGTTACATCTTTCTTTTCATGGAGCTGTTTGTTAGCACTGTTTTTGTGGAATCTGCAGAGGGATATTTTGGAGTGCATAGGGGCCTGAGGTGAAGAAAGAAATTTCCTTAGGTAACAACTGGAGAGAAGCTTTTGGAGAAACTCCTTTGTTATGTGTGCATTCATCTCATAGAGCTCTACATTTCTGTTGAGGGAGCACTTTGGCATCACTGTTTTTGTGGTGTCTGAGAAGGGATATTCAGGAGCGCCTTGAGGCCTATGGTGAAAAAGGAAATATCCTCAGGCAAAAATTAGAAAGAAGCTTTCTGACAAACTGCTTTGTGGTGTGCTAATTCATCTCACAGGGCTGCATGATCCTTTTCTAGGAACAGTTTAATAACTCTGTTTTGGAGGAATCTGAGAAGGGGAATTTTGGATCACGTTGAAGCCTATGGTAACAAAGGAAATATCCTCAGATAAAAACTAGAAAGAAGATTTCTGAGAAAGTTATTTGCGATGTGTGAATTCCTCTCACCAAGTTACATCTTTCTTATCATGGAGCTGTTTGCTAAACCTGTTTTTGTGGAATCTGCAAAAGGATATTTGGGAGCGCATTGAGGCCTATGATAATGAAGGAAATAACCTCAGATAAAAACTAGAAAGAAGCTTTCTGAGAAACTGTTTTGTGATGTGTGAATTCATCTCACAGAGTTACACTGTTTCTTTCATTGAGAGGTTTGCTAACACTGTTTTCTTATAATCTGCAATGGGATATGTCAGAGCACATTGAAGATAATGGTGAAAAAGGAAATATCCTCAGAAAAAATAAGAAAGAAACTTTCTGAGAAACTGCTTTAGGATTTTTGAATTCATCTCACAGAGTTACATGATTGTTTTCATGGATCAGTTTTATATCAGCTTCTGATAAAAACTGGAGAGAAGCTTTGCAAGAAACAGTTTTTTAATGGGTTAATTCATGTAATGGAGTTTAACCTTTTTGTTGATTGAGCAGTTTGGCATCACTGTTTTTCTGGTATCTGAGAAGAGATATTTGGGAGAGCATTGATGCATATGGTGATACGGAAATATCCTCAGATTTGAACTAGAAAGAATCTTAGTTGAGCATTTACATTTAGCAGTTTGGTAAATGTAAATTAGCAGTTTGCTAAATGTTCTCAGTTTCTCTGGAAACTGAGAAAGGGTATTTTGGATACCATTGAAGCCTAAGGTGACAAAGGAATTATCCTCATATAAAAACAAGAAAGAAGCTGTCTGAGAAAAATACTTGTGATGTGTGAATTCATCCCAGAGAGTTATACCTTTCTTTTCATGGAGTACTTTGCTAATGCTGTTTTTGTGGAATGTGCAAAGGTATATTTGGGAGTGCATTGAGGGTTATGGTGAAAAAGAAAATATCCACAGGTAATAACTACAAGGAAGCATTCTGAGAATCTGCTTTGTGATGTATGAATTCATCACACAGTGTTACACTATTCTTTCCATTTAGCAGCCTGTTTACACGGTTTTCTTGGAATCGGCAATGGGATATTTTAGAGCACATTGAAACTTATGGTGACAAAGGAAATATCTTCGTATAAAAACTAGTAAGAAGCTTTCTGAGAAACTGCTTTGAGGTGTATTAATTCATATCACTGAATTACACAATTCTTTTTTGAATCAGTTTTGTAGCAACATTTTTGGGTAAAGTGAGAAGGGATATTTTGGATTGCATTGAAGATTATGGTGACTAAGGAAATATCCTCAGATTAAAAACTAGAAAGAAGCTTTCTGAGAAAGTTCTTCATGATGTGTGAATTCATCTCACAGAGATACACCTTTCTTTTCATGGAGCAGTTTGCTAACAGTGTTTTTGTGGAATCTCCAAAGGCATATTTGGGAGTGCATTGAGGCCTAAAGTGAAAAAGGAAATATCTTCAGATTAAAAACTAGAAAGAAACTTTCTGAGAAACTGCTTGGTGATGTGTGAATCCATCACATGGAGTTACACTGTACTTTTCATTAAGGAGTTTGCTAACACTGTTCTCTTGGAATCTGCAATGGAATATTTCGGAGTGCATTGGGGCTAATGGTGACAAAGAAAATATTCTCAGAGAAAAACTAGAAGGAAGCTTTCGGAGAAACTGCTTTGTGATGTGTGAATTCATGTCATGGACTTACATGATTCTTTTCATGCAGCTGTTTGTTAACACTGTTTTCGGGGAATCTGAGAAGGGCTATTTTGGATCGCATTTTGGCCTTTGGTGACAACGAAAATATCCTCATGTAAAAACTAGAAAGAAACTTTCTGAGAAAAAGCTTTGAGATGTGTTAGCTTATCTCACAGTATTACACGATTTCTTTCATGGAGCAGTTTTGTATCTCTGTTTTTGGGGAATCTGAGAGGGGATATTTTGGATCATATCGAAGATTATGGTGACAAAGGAAATACCACATATAAAAACTTGAAACAAGCTGTCTGAGAAACTGCTTTGTGATATATGAATTCATCTCTCAGAGTTACACCTTTGTTTTCATGGAGCAGCTTGCTAACACTGTTTTCGTGGAATCTGTAATGAGATATTACGGAGTGCATTGAAACTTTTGGTGACAAAGTAAATATACTCATAAAAAAGCTAGAAGGAAGCTTTCTGCAAAACCACTTTATGATGTATTAGATCAACTCACGGAATTACAGGATACTTTCCATGGATCAGTTTTGTAGCCCTGTTTTTGGAGAATCTGAGAAGGGATAATTTTGATTGCATTGAAGCCTGTGGTGACAAAGGAAATATCCTGAAATACTAACTATAAAGAAGCTTTCTGAGAAACTTCCTTGTGATGTTGGAATTCATCTCACAGTGTTACACCTTTCTTTTCATTCAGCAGTGTACTAACACTGCTTTTGTGGAGTCTGCAAAGGGATATTTGGGAGCGAATTGAGGCCTATATTGAAAAACGAAATATGCTTAGATAAAAACCAGAAAGAAGCTTTCTGAGAAACTGCTTTGTGACATGTGAATTCATCTCACAGAGAAACACTGTCCTTTTCATTTAGCAGTCTACTAACACTGTTTTCTTGGAACCTGTCATGGAATATTTCGGAGTACATTGAAGGTTAAGGTGACAAAGAAAATATCTTCATATAAAAACTAGAAAGAAGCTTTCTGAGAAACCACTTTGTGATGTGCTAATTCATCTCACAGATTTACACAATTGTTTTCATGTATCAGTTTGGTAGTACTGTTTTTGAGGAAACTAAGAAGGAATACTTTCAGTCACATTGAAGCCTTTCGTGACTAAGGAAAAACACTCAGGTAAAAACTAGAACAAACATTTCTGAAAAAGTTCTTTTTGATGTGCGAATTCACCTCACTCTGTGACATCTTTCTTTTCAGTGATCTGTTTGCAGACACTGTTTTCGTTGAATGAGGAAAGGGATATTTGGGAGTGCATTGTGGCCTAGAGTGAAAAAGGCAATATCCTCAGATAAAAATTAGAAAGAATCTTTCTGAGAAACTGCTTTGTGATGTGTGAATTCATCAGAAGGATCTATACTGTTCTTTTCATTGACCAGTTTGATAACACTTTTTTGTGGAATCTGCAATAGGACATTTGGCCTATTGTGACAAAGGAATTATCCTCAGATGAAAACCATGAAGGAGCTTTCTGAGAAACTTCTTTGTGATGTGTTAATTCATCTTACTGCGTTACACGTATCTTTTCATGGATTAGTCTGTTAACACTGTTTTCATGGAATCTGAAAAAGGATATTTTGGATGCATTGAAGCTTATGTTGACAATGGAAATATCCCCAGATAAAAACTAGAAAGAAAATTTCTGAGAAAGTTCTCCATGATGTGTGAGTTCATGTCACAGAGATACACCTTTCTTTTCATGGAGCAGTTTGCTATCACAGTTTTCGTGGAATCGGCAGAGAGATGTTTGGGAGCTCATTGAGGCCTGCAGTGAAAATTGAAATATCCCAATAGAAAAACTAGAAAGAAGCTTCCTGAGAAAGGGTTTTGTGATGTGTGACTTCATCTTACAGAGTTACACTGTTCTTTTCATTCAGCAGTTTGATAACACTGTTTGCTTGGAAACTACAATGACATATTTAACAGCATATTGAGCTTATGGTGAAAAATTAACTATCCTCAGACAAAAACAAGAGAGAAGCTTTCTGAGAAATTGCTTTGTGTGGTGTTAATTCATCTCACAGGGTTACAGATTCTTTCATGGATCAGTTTGGAAGCACTGTTTTGGGGGAATCTGAGAAGGGATATTTTGGATTGCATTGAAGTCTATAGTGACTAAGGAAATATCCTCAGATAAAAATGAGAAAGAAGTTTTCTGAGAAAGTTCTTTATGATGTGTGAATTCATCTCACAAAGCTATACCTTTATTTTCATGGAGCAGATTGCTAACACAGTTTTCATTTAATCTGGGAACGGATATTTGGGAGTCCATTGAGGCCTGTAGTATAAAAGGAAATATCCTCAGACAAAAACTAGATAGAAGGATTCTAAGAAACTGCTTTGTGATGTGAGAATTCTTCTCACAGAGATACACCAAACTTTTCCTTGAGCAGTTTGCTACCACTGTTTTCGTGGAATCTGCAAAGAAATACTTGGGAGTGCATTCAGGCCTAGAGTGAAAAAGGAAATACCCTCTGATAAAAACCAAAACGAAGTTTTCTGAGAAACTGCTTTGTGATGTGTGAAGTCATCTCACAAAGTTACACTGTTCAATTCTCTGAGCAATTTGCTAATATGTTTTCTTGGAATCTGCAACGTGATATTTCAGAGTGCATTGAAGCTTATGCTGACAAAGGAAAATCCTCAGACAAAAACTAGAAAGAAGTTTTCTGAGAATCTGATATCTGATGTGTGATTTCATCTCACAGAGCTACACTTTCCTACCATGGAGCAGTTTTTTAAGACTATTTTTATGGAATCTGAAATGGGATATTTTGGATTGCATTGAAGTCTATGCTGACAAAGGAAATATCCTCAGATAAAAAGGAGAAAAAAGCTTTCTGAGAAACTGCTTTGTGATGTGTGAATTCATCTCACAGAGTTACACTGTTCTTTTCATTGAGCAGTTTGCTAGCTATGTTTTCTTGGATACTGCAATCGGATATTTTGGAGCACATTGTAGCTTATGGTGACAAAGGAAATATCCTCATTAAAAAACTAGAAAGAAGTATTCTGAGAAACCGCTTTGTGATGTGCTAATTCATATCACAGAGTTCATGATTCTTTTCATGGAACAGTTTGGTAGCACTGTTTCTGGGGAATCTGAGAAGGGATATTTTTAATTGCTTTGAAGTCTATGGTAACTAAAGAAATATCCTCAGATAATTACTTGAAAGAAGCTTTGTGACAAACTTGTTTCTGATGTGTGAATTCACCTCACAGAGATACGACTTTTGTTCGAGGAGCAGTTTCCAGCAGTGTTTTTGGGGAATTTGAGAAGGTAGATTTTGAATTCCATTGAAGCCTGTGGTGACAAAGAAAATATCCTCAGATAATAACTAGAAAGAAGCTTTCTGAGAAACTGCTTTGTAATGTGTGAATACATCTTAAAGAGTTACACTGTTCTTTTCATAAGGCAGTGTGCTAACACTGTTTTCATTCAAAATGCAAGAGGATGTTTGGGAGCACATTGAGGCCTATGGTGACAGAGGAAATATCCTCAGATAAAAAGCAAAAAGACGCTTTCTGAGAAACCTCTTTGTGATGTGTGAATACATCTCACAGTGTTACAATGTTATTGTCATTGAGCAGTCTGATAACACTGTTTTCTTGGAATCTGTAAAGGGATATTCACAGTGCTTTGAAGCTTATGGTGACAAAGCAAATATCCTCAGAGAAAAGCTAGAAAGAAGTTTTCTGAGAAACTGCTTTCTGATGTGTGAATTCATCTCACAGAGTGCAAGTTTCTTTCCATGGAGCACTTTGCTGACACTATTTTCATGAAATCTGCAAAGGGATATTGTGGAGCACCTTGAGGCCTATTCTGAAAAGGAAATATCCTCAGATAAAAACTAGAAAGAAACTTTCTGAGAAATTGCTTTGTGATGTGTGAATTCATCTCTCAGAGTTACACTGTTCTTTTCTCGGAATCTGCAATGGGATATTTTGGAGTGCACTGAAGTTTATTTTGACAAAGGGAATATCTTCAGGCAAAAACAAAAAGAATGTTTCTGAGAAACATCCATGTGATGTGTGACTTCATCTCACAGAGTTAAACCACTGTTTTCATGGAGAAGTTTGGTAGCACTGCTTTTGGGGAATCTGAGCAAGTAATTTTGAATCATCTTGAACCCTTGGTGACAAAGGAAATATCTTCAGAAAAAAACTAGAAAGAAGCTTTCTGAGAAACTTGTATGTGATGTGTGAATTCATCTCACCGAGGTACACCATTCTTTTCATGTAGCAGTTTGCTAACATTGTTTGCTTGTAATCTGCAAAGGGATATTTTGGAGCACATTGAGGACTATAGTGAAAAAGGAAATATCCTCAGATAAAAACTGGAAAGAATTTGTCTGAGAAACTGCTTTGTGATGGGTGAATTCATCTCACAGAGTTACACCATACTTTTCATTGGGCTGTCTGAAAATACTGGTTTCGTGGAATCTGTAATAGGATATGTGGGAGCGCATTAAAGTCTATGGTGCTAAAGGAAATATCCTCAGATAAAAACTGAAAAGAGGCTTTCTGAGAATCTGCTTTGTGATGAGTAAATTCATCTCACAGATTTACACCATTCTTTTCATTGAGCAGTATGCTACCACTCTTTTCGTGGAATCTGCAATAGGATATTTTGGAGCGCATTGAAGCCGATGGTGAAAAATGAAATATCTTGAAATAATAACTAGAAAATAGCTTTCTGAGAAACTGCTTAGTGATGTTTGAATCATCTCACAGAGTTACACTGTTGTTTTGATTGAGCAGTTTGCTACCACTGTTTTCATGGAATCTGCAATGGGATATTTCAGAGCACATTGAAGCTTATTTTGAAAAAGGAAATATCCTCAGACAAAAACTAGAAAGAAAGTTTCAGAGAAACACATTTGTGATGCATGAGTTCATCTCACAGATTTACACCACTGTTTTCATGGAGCAGTTTGGTAGCACTGTTTTTGGGGAATCTGAGAAGAGATATTTTGAATCACCTTGAAGCCTATGGTGACAAAGGAAACATCTTAGAAAAAAAACTGGAAAGAAGCTTTCTAAGAAACTTGTTTGTGATGTGTGAATTCATCTCACCAAGGTACATCATTCTTTCCATGTAGCAGTTTGCTAACACTGTTTTCCTGGAATATGCAAAGGGATATTTGGGAGCACTTTGAGGGCTATAGTGAAAAAGGAAATATCCTCAGCTAAAAACTAGAAAGAAAATTTCTGAGAAGCTGCTTTGTGACGTGTGAATTCATTTCACAGAGTTACACTGTACTTTTCATTAGGCAGTCTGGTAACACTGGCTTCATGGAATCTGTAATAGGATACTTGGGAGCACATTGACTCCTATAGTGACAAAGGAAATATCTTCAGATAAAAACCGAATAGAAGCTTTCTGAGAATCTGCTTTGTGATGTGTGAATTCATCTCACAAAATTACACCGTTCTTTTCATTGAGTAGTATGCTAACACTCTTTTCATGGAATGTGCAATAGGATATTTTTGAGCACATTGAGGCCTGTAGTGAAAAAGGAAATATCCTCAGATAAAAACTAGAAAGAAACTTTCTGAGAAACTGCTTTGTGATAAGTGAATTCACCACACAGAGTTACACTGTTATTTTCATTGAGCTGTTTGATAACACTGTTTTCATGGAAACTGCAATAGGATATTAGGGAGGGCATTGAAGCCTATGGTGAAAAAGGAAACATCCTCAGATAAAAAGCAAAAGGAAGCTTTCTGCTATACTTCTTTTTGATGTTTGAATTCATCTCACAGAATTACACTGTTCTTCTCATTTATCAGTTTGGTAACACTGTTTTTTTTGGAATCTGCAATGGGATATTTTGGAGCGCACAGAAGCTTATGATGACAAAGAAAATATCCTCATATAAAAAGTAGAAAGAAGATTTCTGAGAAACCACATTGTGATTCTTTTCATTTAGGAGTTCGGTTGAACTGTTTTTGGGAAATCTGAGAAGGGATATTTGGGATCGCATTGAAGCCTATGGTGACAAAGTAAATATCCTCAGATAAAAACTACAAAGAAGCTTTCTGAGAAAGTTCTTTGTGATGTGTGAATTCACCTAATAGACTTACACCATTCTTTACATTGAGCAGTTTGATAACCCTGTGTTCATGGAATCTACAACTGGATATTTGGGAGCACATTGAATCCTTTGTTGACAAAGGAAATATCCTCAGATAATAAAGCAAAAAGAAGCTTTCTGAGAGATTGCTTTGGGATGTGTGAATTGATAGCACAGTTACACTGTTCTTTTCATTGAGCAGTTTACTAACACTGTTTTCTTGGAATCTGCAATAGGATATTTGGGAGCACATTGAAATCTATGGTGACAAAGAAATATCCTAAGATAAAAACGAAAAAGATGCTTTTTGAGAAACTGCTTTTGATGTGTGAATTCATCTCACAGAGTTACACTGTTTTTTTCAATGAGCAGTTTGAAAACACTGTTTTCATGGAATGTGCAATACGATATTTTTTAGCACATTGAAGCCTATGTTGACAAAGGAAATACCCTCAGAAAAAAAATAGAAGGAAGCTTTATATGAAACTGCTATGTGATGTGCGAATTCATCTCCCAGAGTGACACTGCTCTTGTTATTGAGCAGTTTGCTGAAACTGTTTTGTTAGAATCTGCAATGGGATATTTCAGAGCACATTGAAGCTTATGGTCACAAAGCAAATATTCTCAGATAAAAACCAGAAAGAAGCTATCTGAGATGTTTATTTGTGATGTGTGAATTCAAGTCACAGAGTTTCAGGTTTCTTTTCTTGGAGCAGTTTTCTAGCACTGTCTTCATGGAATCTACAAAGGGATATTTGAAAGTGCATTGAAGCCTATGATGAGAAAGGAAATATCCTCAGATAAAAACCAAAAAGAAGCTTTCGGAGAGATTGCTTTATGATGTATCAATTGATCTCACAGATTTACACTGTTCTTTTCATTGAGAAGTTTACTAACAGTGTTTTCTTGGAATATGCAGTGAGGTATTTCAGAGCACATTGAAACATAGGATGACAAAAGAAATATCCTCATGTAAAAACTAGAAAGAAGGTTTCTCAGGAAATGTTTTGTGATGTATGAATTAATCTCACAGAGTTACAGGATTATTTTCATGGAGCATTTTGATATCACTGTTTTGGGGGAATCTGAGAAGGGATATTTTGGATCTCATTGAAGCCTATGAAGACAAAGGAAATATCCTCAGATAAAAGCTAGAAGGAAGCTCTCTGAGAAAGTTCTTTGTGTTGCCTGAAGTTATCTCAAGGAGTTACAGCTTTCTTTTCATCGTGGAGTTTGCAAACACTGTTTCCATGGAAACTGCAAGGGGATATTTGGGAGCACATTGAGACCTACATTGAGAAAGGAAACATTCACAGATAAAAACTAGAAAGAAGCATTTTGAGAAACTTCTTTGTGTTGTGTGAATTCTTCTAACAGAGTTACACATCTCTTTTCATACAGTAGTTTGCTAACACTGTTTTCGTGGAATCTGCAAAGCGAAATATGGGAGCGACTTGATACCTATGGTGAAAAAGAAAATATCCTCAGATAAAAAGCAAAAAGACGCTTTGTGATGTGTGAACTCATCCCACATAGTTTCATGGTTCTCAATGAACAGTTTGCTAACACTGCTTTCATGGAATCTACAAAGGGATATTTGGGAGAGCATGGAAGCCTATATTGTAAAAGGAAATATCCTCAGATAAAAAACAAAAAGAAGCTTTCTGAGAAACTGCTTTGTGATGTGTGAATTCATCTCATGGACTTATGCTGTTCTTTTCATTTATCACTTTGCTAACACTCTTTTCTTGGATTCTGCAAAGTGATATTTCCAAGCGCATTGAATCTTATGGTGACAAAGGATATATCCTCATATAAAAAATAGAAGGAAGCATATTGAGAAACAACTTTATGATATGTTAATACATCTCAGAGTTACACAATTCTTTTCATGGATCAGTTTGGTAGCACTGTTTTTGGGGAATCTGAGAAGGGATAGTTTTGATCATCTTGAAGCCTATGGTGACAAAGGAAATATGCTCAGATAAAAACTAGAAAGAAGCTTTCTGAGAAAGGTTTTTGTGATGTGTGAATTCATCTCACAGAGTTACGTCTTTCTTTTCGTGGAGGACTTTGCTAATACTGTTTTCGTGGAATCTGCGAAGGGATATTTGGGAGCACATTGAGGACTAGGAAATATCCTCAGATAAAAACTAGAAAGAAGCTTTCCGAGAAACAATTTTGTGATGTGTGAATTCATCTCACAGAGTTACACCACCCTTTTCAGGAGCAGTTTGTTATCACTGCTTTTGGGGAATCTGAGAAGGGATATTCTGGACTGCGTTGAACCATAAGTTGAGAAAGGAAATACCGTCAGATAAAACCTAGAAAGAAGCTTTCTGCAAAAGTTGATGGGTGAATTCATCTCACAGAGTTTCACCTTTCATTTCATGGAGCATTTTGCTAACACTGTTTTTGTTGAATTTGAAAAGAGATATTTGGGAGCACATTGAGGATTATAGTGAAAAATAAAGCATCCTCAGATAAAAATTAGAGTCTTTCTGAGAAACTCCTTTGTGATGTGGGAATTCATATCACAGAGATACACTGATCTTTTCATTGAAAAGTTTGCTCACACAGTTTTTGTGGAATCTGCAAAAGGATATTTGGGAGTGCACTGAAGCCTATGATGACGAAGGAAATATCCTCAACTAAAAAACCAAAAAGAAGTTTTCTGAGAAACTGCTTTGTGATGAAAGAATCTATCTCACAGAGTTGCACTGTTGTTTTCATTAAGCAGTTTGCTAACACAGTTTTCTTGGAATTTTCAATGGTATATTTCATAGTGCATTGAAGCTTTTGGTGACAAAGGAATTACTATCATATAAGAACTAGAAAAAAGCTTTCTGAGAAACCGATTTGTGATGTGCTAATTCATCTAAGAGGGTTACACGATTCTTTCCATGGATCAGTTTTGTAGCACTGTTTTGGGGTAATCTGAGAAGGAATATTTTGGATCACATTGAAGCCTATGGTGACAAAAGAAATATCTTCAAGTAAAAACTAGAAAGAAAATTTCTGAAAAAGTTCTTTATGGTGTGCTAATTCATCTCCAAGAGTTACACCTTTATTTTCATAGAGTAGTTTGCTAATACTGTTTAATGGGGTTCGCAAAGGGACATTTGGGAGTGCGTTGAGGCCTAAGGTGAAAAAGGAAATATCCTCTGACAAAAACTAGAAAGAAGCTTTCTGAGAAACTGCTTTCTGAGGTATGAATTAATCTCACAGTGTTACACTGTTCTTTTCATCGAGCAATTTGTGAACACTCTTTTCTTGGAGTGCATTGAAGCTTATGATGACAAAGGAAATATCCTCATATAAAAACTAGAAAGAATTGTTCTGAGACACTGCTGTGTGATGTGTTAATTCATCTCAAAATGTTACATGATCCCTTTCAATCACCATTTTGGTATCAGTGCTTTTGGGGAGTATGAGAAGAGAAGGGATATATTGTATCATACTGAAGCCTATGGTGAGAAAGGAAATAACATCAGGAAAAAAAACTAGAATGAAGCTTTCTGAGAAAGTATTTTCTGATGTGTTAATTCATCCCACAGAGTTACACCTTTATTTTCATGGAGTAGCTTGCAAACACTGTTTCCCTGGAAGCTACAAAGTGATATTTGTGAACGCATTGAGGCATATGGTGAAAAAAGAAATATCCTCAGATATAAACTAGAAAGAATCATTCTGAGACACTGCTTTGGGATGTTTAAGTTCATCTCCCAGAGTCACACCATGCTTTTCATGGAAGAGTTTGGTAGCACTGTTTTGGGAGATTCTGAGAATGGATATTTTAGATTGCATTGAAGTCTAAGGTGACAACGGAAATATCCTCAGATAAAAATTAG
The DNA here is from genome assembly GCF_002776525.5 of Piliocolobus tephrosceles. Classification (NCBI taxonomy): domain Eukaryota; kingdom Metazoa; phylum Chordata; class Mammalia; order Primates; family Cercopithecidae; genus Piliocolobus; species Piliocolobus tephrosceles. Next base: position 67,324,805 of record NC_045452.1, read on the forward strand.
AAAGAAGCTTTCTGAGAAAGTTCTTCATGATGTGTGAATTCATTTTACAGATTTACAACTTTCTTTTAATTAAGCAGTGTGCTAACACTGTTTTCACTTAATCTGTACAGGGATATTTGGGAGTGAATTGAGGCCTATAGAGAAAAAGTAAATATTCTCAGATAAAAACTAGGAAGAAGATTATTTCTGAAAAACTGTTTTGTTATGTGTGAATTCATCTTACAATGTTGCACCATTCTTTTCATTGAGCAGTTTGCTCACACTGGTTTCAGGGAATCTGAAAGGGGATTTTTGGCAGTGCTTTGAAGCCTATGTTCACAGAGGAAATAAGTTTTCTGAGAAACTGCTTTGTGATGTGCTAGTTCAACTCACTGTGTTACACGATTCTTCTCATGGATCAGTTGGGTAGCACCGTTTTTAGGTTATCTGAGAAGGTATATTTTGGATCACATTGAAGCCTATGGTGGCAAAGGAAATATCTACAGATAAAAACTAGAAAAAAGCTTTCTGAGAATGTTCTTTGTGACGTGTGAATTTATCTCACAGAGTTACATTTTTCTTTTCATTGAGCAGTTTACTAACACTGCTTTTGTGGAATCTGCAAAGAGATATTTGGGAGCACATTGAAGTCTATGGTGTAAAAGGGAGCATCCTCAGATAAAAACTAGAAAGACGCATTCTGAGAAACTGCTTTGTGATATATGAATTCTTCTCACAGAGCTACATTGTTGTTTTCACTGAGCAGTTTGCTAACACTGTTGTGTGGTATCTGCAATGGGATATTTGGGATTGCATTGAAGCCTATGATGACAAAGGAAATATCCTCAGATAAAAACCAAAAAGAAGTTTTCTGAGAAATTGATTTGTGATGTGTGAATTCAACTCACAGAGTTACACTTTCCTTTTCATTGAGCAGTAGGCTAACACTGTTTCCTTGGAATCTGCAATGGGATATTTCAGAGCGCATTGGAGCTTATGGTGACAAAGGAAATATCGTCATATAAAAACCAAGAGGAAGATTTCTGAGAAACTGCTTTGTGATGCTTTAATTCCTCTCACAGAGTTAAACCATCCTTTTCATGGTTTAGCTTGGTAGCACTTTTTTTGGTGAATCTGAGAAGAGATAGTTTGGATCACACTGAAGCCTATGGTGACAAAGAAATATCCTCATATAAAAACTAGAAAGAAGCTTTCTGAGAAGTTATTTGTGATGTGTGAATTCATCTCACAGAATTACACCTTTCTTTTCATGGAGCAGCATGCAAACACTGTTTTCATGGAATCTGCAATGGGATATTCCGGAGCGCATTGAGACCTATAGTGAAAAAGGAAATATCCTCAGATAAAAACTAGAAAGAAACTTTCTGAGAAACAGTTTTGTGATATTTGAATTCATGTTACAGAATTACACCATTGTATTCATTGAGCAGTTTGCTAACACTGTTTTCCTGGAATCTTCTATAGGATATTTGGGAGTGCTTTGAAGCCTATGGTGACAAAGGAAATTTCCTCAGACAAAAACCAAAAAGAAACTTTGTGAGAAACTGCTCTATGATGTGTGAATTCATCTCACAGATTTACACCTTTCTTTTTGTGGGGTAGTTTGTTAACACTATTTTCCTGGAATCTGCAAAGGGATGTTCGTGAGTGCTTTGAGGCAAAGGGTGAAAAAATAAATATCCTCACACAAAAACTAGAGAGATGCTTCTTGAGAAACTGCTTTATTATATGTGAATTCATCTCACAAAGTTACACAATTCTTTTCATGGAGCAGTTTGGTAGCACTGTTTTTGGGGATTCTGAGAACGGATATTTTGGTTTGAACTGAAGCCTATGGTGAAAAAGGAAATTATCTCAGATAAAAACCAGAAAGAAACTTTCTGAGAAACTGCATTGTGATGTGTGAATTCATCTCACGGAGTTACACTGCTCTTGGCATTGAATAGTTTGGTTAGACTGTTTTCTTGGAATCTACAATCTGATATTTTGAAGCGCATTGAAGCTTATGGAGACAAAGGAAATATCTTCATATTAAAATTAGAAAGAAACTTGCTGAGAAACTGCTTTGTGCTTTGTCAATACATCTCACAGAGTTACATGATTCCTTTCATGGATCAGTTTGGTAGTATTGTTTTTGATGAATCTGAGGAAGAATATTTTGGATCTCATTGAAGCCAAAGGTGACAAAGGAAACATCTTTAGATAAAAACTAGAAAGAAACTTTCTGAGAAAGTTGTTTGTGATGTGTGAATTCATCTAACAGAGCTACACCTTTCTTTTAATGGAGCAGTTTGCTTACACTGTTTTCCTGGAATCTGCAAAGGGACATTTGGGAGCATAATGAGGCCTATAATGAAAAAGGAAACATCCTCAGAAAAAAACTAGAAAGAAGCTTTCTGAGAAACTTCTTTGTGATGTGTGAATTCATTTCATAGAGTTACACATTTCTTTTCATGCAGCAGCTTGCTAACACTGTTTTCCTGTAATCTACAAAGGGATCTTTAGGAGTGTATAGAGACTTATGGCGACAAAGGAAACCGCCTCATAAAAAAAATAGAAAGAAGCTGTCTAAGAAACTGTTTTATGATGTATGAATTCGTCTCACAGAGTAACACTGATCTTTTCATTGATCAGTTTGCAATCACTGTTTTTTTTTTTCAATCTTCAATGGGATATTTCAGAGCCCATTGAAGCATATGGTGAAAATGGAAATATCCTCATATAAAAACTAGAAATAATTTTCTTGAGAAAATTCTTTGTGATTTGTAAATTTTTCTCAAACAGATACACGATTCTTTTCATGGATCAGTTTGGTACCACTGATTTTGGGGCGTTTGAGAAGGGATGTTTCGCATCGCATTGAAGCATAGGGTAACAAAGGAAATACACTCAGATAAAAACTAGAAACTTTCTGAGAAAGTTCTTTGTGATGTGTTTTTTCATGTCACAGGGTTATGCCTTTCTATTCATGGAACAGCTTGCTAACACTGTTTTCGTGGAATCTGCAAAAGTACATTTGGGAGCACATTGAAGCCTATAGTGACAAGAGAAGTATCCTCTGATAAAAACCAAAACAAAGCTTTCTGAGACACTGGTTTGTGATGTGGGAATTCATCTCACAGATTTACACTGTTCTTTTCATTGAGCAGATTGCTCACCCTGTATTATTGGAGTCTGCAATGGGATATTTTGGAGCACATTGAAGCTTTTAGTAACAAAGAAAATATCCTCATGTAAAAACTACAAAAAAAGCATTCTGAGAAACAGTGTTGTCATGTGTTAATTCATCTCACGGAGTTACAAGAGTCTTTTCATGTAGCAATATGATAGCAATGTTTTTGGGGAATCTGAGAAGGGATATTTTGGATGACATTGAAGCCTAAGGTGACAAAGGAAATATCTTGAGATAAAAATGAAAAAGAAGCTATCCAATAAGCTGTTTTGTGATGTGTGAATTCATCTCACAGGTATGCACTGTTCTTTTCACTGAGCAGTTTGTTCACACTGTATGCTTGGAATTTTCAATGGGTTATTTCAGAGCTTATTGAAGCTTATGGTGACAAAGGAAATATCCTCAGACAAAAACTAGAAAGAAGCTTTCTGAGAAACTGCTGTGTGATTTGTGAATTCATCTCACAGAGTTACACCTTACTTTTCATGGATCAGTGTGGTAGCACTGCTTTGGGGGAATCTGAAAAGGGATATTTTGCATCGCTTCGAAGCCTCTGGTGACAAAGGAAATACCCTAGATAAAATCTATAAAGAAGCTTTCTGAGGAACTTCTTTGTGATGTGTGAATTCATCTCACAATGTTACACCTTTCTTTTCATGGAGAAGTTTGGTCGCACTCTTTCTGGGGAATCCGAGAAGGGATATTTGAATTATATTCAAGCCTACAGTGACAAAAGAAATACCCTCAGAGAAGTAATAGAAAGAAGCTTTCTGAGAAATTGCTTTGTGAAGAGTGAATTCATCTCACAGAGTTACATGATTCTTTATTTGAAACAGTTTAGTAATACTGTTTTGTGGAATCTTCAAAGGGATATATGGGAGCACATTGAAGCCTATGATGACAAAGGAAATATCCTGAGATAAAAACCAAAAAGAAGCTTTCTGATAAGCTACTTTGTGATGTGAGAATTCATCTCACAGAGTTGCACTCTTATTTTTATTGGGCAGTTTTCTCACACTGTATTCTTGGATCTGCAATGGGATGTATCAGAGAACATTGAAGCTTATGGTGACAAAGAAAGTATCTTCAGACAAAGACTCTAAAGAACCTTTCTGAGAAACTGTTTTGTGATTTGTGAATTCATCAAACAGAGTTACACAATTCTTTTTATGGAGAAATTTGGTAGAACTGTTTTTGGGGAATCTGAGAAAGGATATTTTGAATTGCATTGAAGCCTATGGTGACAAAGGAAATATTATCACATAAAAACTAGAAAGAAGCTTTCTGAGAAACTTCTTCATGATGTATATATTCATCTCTTAGAGTAACACCTTTCTTTTTATGGAGCAGTTTGCTAACACTGTTTTCTCGGAACCTACAAAGGGTTATTTGGGATTGCATTGAAGCCTATGGTGACAAAGGAAATATCTTCAGATAAAAACCAAAAATAAGCTTTCTGAGAAACAGTTTTGTGATACGTGATTTCATCTCACTCAGTTACACCATTTTTTAATTGAGAAGTTTGCTAACACTTTTCTTGTTTAATCTGTGATGGGATATTCGGACAAACATTCAGGGATAAAGTGAAAAAGGAAATATCCTCAGATAAAAACTAGAAAGAAGCTTTCTGAGAAAATTTTTTGTGATGTGTGAATTCATCTCACAGAGATTCAGCTTTCTTTTCATGGTGCAATTTGCTAACACTGTTTTGGTGGAATCTCCAAAGGGAAATATGCAAGCACATTGAGGCCTATCTTGAAAAAGGGAGTATCCACAGATAAAAAGTAGAAAGAAGATTTCCAAGAAACTGATTTGTGATGTATGAATTCATCTCACAGAGTTACAGCGTTCATTTCATTGGGTAGTTTGCTAACACTGTTTTCGTGGAATCTGCAAAGGGATATTTGAGAGCGCATCAAAGTCTATGGTAACAAAGGTAATATCCTCAGAAAAAAAACCAAAAAGAAGCTTCCTGAGAGACTGCTTCATGATGTGTGAATTGAATTCACAGAGTTACGCTGTTGTTTTCATTGAGCAGTTTGTTGACACTGTTTTCTTGGAATCTGCAATGAGATATATTATTGAAGCTTATGGTGAAAAAGTAAATATCCTCAGACAAAAACTAGAAAGAAGCCTCTTGAGAAACTGCTTCACGATTTATGAATTCATCTCAGATAGTTACATCTTTCTTTTCCCGGATTAGTTTAGTAGCACTGTTTTTGGGGAATCTGAGAAGGGATATTTTGGATTACATTGATACCTATATTGACAAAGGAAATCTCCTCAGATAAAAACTAGAAGAAAACTTTCTGGAAAACTCCTTCATTATGTGTGAATTCATCTCACCATGTTACACCTTTCTTTTCATGGAACAGTTTGCTAACACTGTTTTCACAGAATCTGCAAAGGGATATTTGTTAGTTCCTTGAGATCTAAGGAAAAATAAATATTCTGAGATAAAAACTAGGAAGCCGTTTTCTGAGAAACGGCTTTGTGATGTGTGGATTAATCTCACATAGTTACACCACTGTTTTAATGGAGCAGTTTGGTAGCACTTTTTTTCAGTAACCTGAGAAAGGATTTTTTGAATTGCATTGAAGTCTATGGTGACAAATGAAATATCCTCAGACAAAAACTAGAAAGAAGCTTTCTGAGAAAGATTTTGCGACGTGTGAATGCATGTAACAGAGTTACACCTTTCTTTTCAGGGAACAGTTTTCTAACACTGTTTACGTGGAATCTGCCATGGGATATTTTTGAACGCATTGAGGCCTATAGTGAGAAAGGAAATATCCTCAGATAAAAGTGAGAAAACAGCATTCTGAGAAACTGCTCTGTGATGTGTTAGTTCATCGCACAGAGTTGCACCAATCCATTCAAGGATCATTTGGTAACACTGTTTTTGGGGAATCTGAGAAGGCATATATTGGATCCCATTGAAGCCTGTGTTGACAAAGGAAATATCCTCAGAATTAAACTAGAAATAATTTTTCTGAGAATGTAGTTTGTGATATGTGATTTCATTTCACAGAGTTACACAGTTCTTTTCATTGATCAGTTTGATAAACTGTATTTGTGGAATCTGCAATAAGATATTTGGGATCTCATTAAAGCCTATGGTGACAGGGAAATATCCTCAGATAAAAACTGAAAAGAAGCTTTCTGAGAAACTGCTTTGTGATGTGTGAATTCATCTCATAGAGTTACACTCCTTTTTTCATTGAGCAGTCTCCTAACACTCTTTTTGTGGAATCTGCAAAGGGATATTTTGGAGCAAATTGAGACCTATGGTGAAAAAGTAATTATCTTCAGACAAAAACTTGAAAGAAGCTTTCTGAGAAACTGATTTGTGATGTGTGAATTCATCTTATGGATTTACTCTGTACTTTTCACTCAGCAGTTTGCTAACACTGTTTTCTTGGAATCTGCAGTCGGATATATTGGAGCACATTGAAGATTATGGTGACAAAGGGAATATCCTCAGATAGAAACCAGAAATAAGCTTTCTGAAAAAATGTTTTGTGACGTATGAATTCATCTCACAGAGTTATACCGTTCTTTTCATTGAGAAGTTTGCTAACAGTTTTCTCGTTTAATCTACAATCTGATATAAGGGCACACATTCAGGAACATAGTGACAAAGGAAATATCATCAGATAAAAACTAGAAAGAAGTTTTCTGAGAAAGTTTTTTTGTGATGTGTGAATTCATCTCAGAAAGTTACACACTCCTTTTCATGAATCAGTTTCCTAACATTGTTTTCATGGAATCGGCAAAGGGATATTTGGGAGCACTTTGAGGCCTATAGTGGTAAAGGAAATGTCATCAGAAAAAAAACAAGAAAGAAGCTTTCTGAAAAATTACATTGTGATCTGTGAATTCATCTCACATAGTCACACCATTCTTTACATTGAGCAGTATGATAAGAATGTTTTGTGAAATCTGCAATAGGATAATTGGGAGCACTTTGAAGCCTATGGTGACAAAGGAAATATCCTCTGCTAAAAAACAAACAGACACTTTCTGAGAAACTGCTTTGTGATGTGTGAATTTATCTCGCAGAGTTACACTTTAATTGAGCTGTATGCTAACACTGTTTCCTTGGAATCTGCAATGGGATATTTCAGACCACATTGAAGCTTATTGTGACAAAGGAAATATCCTCAGACAAAAATTGGAAAGAAACTTTCTGAGAAACTGCCATGTGGTACGTTAATTCATCTTACGGAGTTACACGATTTTTCTCATGCAACAGTTTGGTCGCATTGTTTTTGGAGAATATGAGAAGGGATCTTTTGGATCATATTGAAGCCTATGTTGAAAAGATAATATCATCAGATAAATCTAGAAAGATGCTATCTGAGAAAGTCCTTTGTGATTTTTGAAATTATCTCACATAGTTACAACTTTCTTTCCAGGGAACAGTTTGCTAAACCTGTTTTCATGTCATCTTCAAAGGGATATTTGGGAGCACATTGAGGCCTACAGTGAAAAAATAAATATCCTCAGATAAAAACAAAAAGAAGTATTCTAAGAAACTGCTTTGTGATGTGTGAATTCATCTCTTAGTGTTACACTTTTCTTTTCATTAAGCAGTTTTCTAACACTGTTTTCTTGGAGTCTACAGTGGTATAGTTCAGAGCGAATTGAGGCCTGTGTTGAAAAAGTTATTATCCTCAGATAAAAAATAGAAAGAAGCATTCTGAGAAACTGCTTTGTGATGTGTGCATTCATCTCACGGAGTTACACTGTACTTTTCACTCAGCAGTTTGCTAATGCTGTTTTATTGGAATCTGCAGTGGGATACATCGGAGCGCATTGAAGATTATGGTGAGAAAGGAAATATCCTCAGATAAAAACTAAAAATAAGCTTTCTGAGAAAATTCTTTGTGATGTGTGAATTCTTCTCACAGAGTTACACCATTCTTTTCATATAATCTGCAAATGGATATTTGGGCAAACATTCAGGAATATAGTGAAAAGGAAATATCCTCAGATAAAAACTAAAAAGAAGTTTTCTGAGAAACAGCTTTGTGATGTATGAAGTAATTTCACGGAGTTACACTATTATTTTCATGGAGCACTTTGGTTGCAATGTTTTTGTGGAATCTGAGAAGGAATATTTTGAATTGCGTTGAAGCCTATGGTGACAAAGGAAATATTCTCAGACAAAAACTAGGAAGAAGCCTTCTGAGAAAGTTATTTGTGATGTGTGAATTCATCTAACAGTTACACCTTTCGTTTCATGGAGCAGTTTTCTAACACTGTTTACATGGAACCTGCAAAGGGATATTTATGAGTGCATTGATGCCTATAGTGAAAAAGGACATATCCTCAGCTGAAAAAGAGAAAGAAGCATTCTGAGAAACTGTTTTGTAATGTGTTAATTCATCTCACAGAGTTGCACTATTCTTTCCATGGATCATTGGTAACACTTTTTTTGGGGAATCTGAGAAGGCATATTTGGCTCGCATTGAAGACTGTGTTGACAAAGGAAATATCATCAGAAAAAAACTAGAAAGAAGTTTTCTGAGAAAGTAGTATGTGATGTGTGAATTCACTGCACACAGTTACACGGTTCTTTGAGCAGTTTGATAACACTGGTTTTGTGGAATCTACCTTAGGATATTTGGGAGTGCCTTAAAGCCTATGGTGACATAGGTAATATCCTCAGATAAAAACCCAAAAGAAGCTTTCTGAGAAACTTCTTTGTGATGTGTTAATTCATCTCACAGAGTGGTACAATTATTTTCATGGATCATTGGTAACACTGTTTTTGGGGAAACTGAGATGGCATATTTGGATCACATTGAAGCCTGTGTTGACAAAGGAAATATCATCAGATAGGAAGTAGAAAGAAGCTTTCTGAGAAAGTTCTTCCTGATATGTGAATTCACCTCAGAGATACACATTCCTTTTCATGAATCAGTTTCCTAACATTATTTTCATGGAATCTGCAAAGGGATATTTGGGAGCAGTTTGAGTCCTATAGTGAAAAAGAAAATATCATCAGAAAAAAACGAGAAAGAAGCTTTCTGAGAATCTGCTTTGTGATGTGTGAATTCATCTCACAGAGTTACATGGTTATTTAAAATGAGTAGTTTGATAACACTGTTTTCATGGATTCTGCAATAGGATATTTGTGAGCACTTTGAAGCCTATGGTGACAAAGGAAATATCCTCTGATAAAAAGCAAAAAGACGCTTTCTGAGAAACTGCTTTGCCATGTGTGAATTCATCTCACTGAGTTACACTGTTCCTTTAATTGAGCAGTATGCTAACACTGTTTCCTTGGAATCTGCAAAGCATGTTTCAGAGCCCATTGAAGCTTATTGTGACAATGGAAATATCCTCAGGGAAAAACTGGAATGAAGTTTTCTGAGACACTGCTTTGTGGCCTGTTAATTCATCACACAGAGTTACATGATACTTTTCATGGAGCAGTTTGGTGGCACTGTTTTTGGGGAATCTGAGAAGGGATATTTTGGATCGTACTGAAGACTATGTTGAAAAGGAAATGTCCTCAGATAAATCTAAAGAGAAGTGTTCTGAGAAAGTTCTTTGTGATATGTGAATTCATCTCACAGATTTAAAACTTTCTCTCCATGGAGCAGTTTGCTAAAACTGTTTTCATGTAAATTTCAAGGGCATCTTTCGGAGCACATTGAGGCCTACGATGAAAAACTAAGTATCCTCAGGTAAAAACCAAAAAGAAACATTCTGAAAAACTACTTTGTGATGTGTGAGTTCATCTCACAGTGTTACACTGTCCTTTTCATTCTGCAGCTTGCTAACACTGTTTTCTTGGGATCTGCAAAGATATATTTCAGAGTGTATTGAAACCTATGTCAAAAAACTAAATATCCTCAGATAAAAAATAGAAAGAAGCTTTCTGAGAAACTGCTTTATGATATGTGAATTCATCTCACAGAGTTACATCGTTTTTTTCATTGAGCTGTTTGAAAACACTGTTTTTGTGGAATCTTGAAAGGGATATTTGGGAGCGGATTGTGGCATATAGTGAGAAAGAAAATATGCTCACATAAAAACTAGAAAGAAGCTTTCTGAGAAACTGCTTTTTGATGAGTGAATTCATCTCACAGGGTTACACTTATATTTTCATTGAGCTGTTTGCTAACACTGTTTTCTGGGCATCTGCAGTGGGATATTTCAGACAGCATTGAAGTTTATGGTGACAAAGGAAATATCCTCAGACAAAAACTAGAAAAAAGCTTTCTGAGAAACTGCTTTGTGATTTCTGAATTCATCTCACGGCATTACCTGATTCTTTTCATGGAACAGATTGGTAGCACTCTTTTTGGGGAATCTGAGAAGGGATATTTTGGATCGCATTGATGCCCATGTTGACATATGAAACACCATCAGATAAAAACTACAAAGAAGTGTTCTGAGAAAGAATTTTGTGACGTGGGTTTTCATCTCACAGTGTTACACCTTATTTTTCATGGAATTGTTTGCTAACACTGTTTTCGTGGAATCTGCCAAGGTAGATTTGTGATCGCATTGAGGCCTATTCTGAAAAACTAAATGTTCCAAGATAAAAATGGGAAAGAAAACTTCTGAGAAACTGCTTTGTGATGTGTAAATTCATCTCACAGTGTTACACTGTTCTTTTCCTTGAGCAGTTTGCTAAAATTGTTTTTGTGGAATTTGCAAAGGGATATTTGGGAGCAAATTGAGGCCTTGAGTGAAAAAGGAAATATCCTCACATAAAAACTAGAAAGAAGATTTCTGAGAAACTGCTTTGTGATGTGTGAATTCATCTCCCAGAGTTACACTGTTCTTTTCATTGAGCAGTTTGCTAACCCTGTTTTCTTGGAATCTGCAATGGGATATTTCAGAGTGCATAGGAGCTTATGGTGACAAAGGAAATATCCTCAGACAAAAACCAGAAAGAAACTTTCTGAGAAATCACTTATTGATGTGTTAATTCACCTCTCAGAGTTACAGCACTGTTTTTGGGGAATCTGAGAAGGGATATTTTGGATCGCATTGAAGCCTATGGTGACAAATTAAATGTACTCAGATTAAAAACTACAAAGAAGCATTCTGAGAAAGTTCCTTGTGATGTGTGAATTCTTCCCACAGAGTTACACCTTTATTTTCCTGGAGCAGCTTGTTAACACTCTTTTCATGGAATCTGCAAAGGGATATTTGAGAGTGCATTTAGGCATATAGTAAAAAGTTAAAAATCCTGAGATAAGAAATAGAAAGAAGCTTTCTGAGAAACTGCTTTGTGATGTATGAATACATCTCACAGGATTACACTGTTTTTTTTTCATTGAGCAGTTTGCAAACAATGTTTTCTTGGAATCTTCAATGGTATATTTTGGAGCACCTTGAAGCTTCTGGTGAAAAATGAAATATCCTCATATAAAAATTAGAAGAAAGTGTTCTGAGAAAATGCTTTATGATGTGTTAATTCATGTCACAGGCTTACACGATTCTTTTCATGTAGCAGTTTGGTAACACTGTTTTTGGGGAATCTGAGAAGGGATATTTTGGATCGCATTGATGTCTATGGTTACGAAGAAAATATCCTTAGATAAAAGTGAGAAAGAACATTTCTGAGAAACTGCTTTTTGATGTGTGATTTTTGTCTCACAGAGGTACACTGTTCTTTTCATTGAGCAGTTTGCAACCACTGTTTTCTTGCAATCTGCAATGGGATGTTTCGGAGTGCATTGAGGCTTATTTTGATAAAGGACATATTCTCTGACAAACACTAGACAGAAGCTTGGTGTGAAACTGCTTTGTGGTCTGTTAATACATCCCACAGAGTTACTTGATTCTTTTCATGCATCAGTTTGGTAGCACTGTTTTTGAGGAATCTGAGAAGGGATACTTTGGATCACATTGAAGCCTATGGTAACAAAGAAAGTGTTCTCCAATAAAAACAAAAAGGAGCTTTCTGAGAAACTTCTTTGTGATGTGTGAATTCATCACACAGAGTTATACCTTTCTTTTAATGGAGCAGTTTACTAATACTGCATTCACGGAATCTGCAAAGGGATATTTTGGAGTGCATTGAGGCCTATGTTGATAAAGGAAATAACCTCGGATTAAAACTAGAAATAAGCTGCATGAGAAAGTTCTTTGTGATGTGTGAATTCAACTTACAGAGTTACACTATTCTTTTCATTGAGCAGTTTGACAATACTGTTTTCTTGTAATCTGTAATAATGAGATATTTCAGAGGGCATTCATTCTTATGGTGGCAAATTAAATAATATATTAAAACTAGAAAGAAAATTTCTAAGAAACTGCTTTGTGATGTGTTAATTCATCTCACAGAGTTACATGATTCTTTACATAGAGCAGTTTGGTGTCACTGCTTTTGGGAATCTGAGAAGGGATACTTTGGATTGCATTGAAGCTTATGGTGACAAAGGACCTATCCTCAGATAAAAACTAGAAAGACGCTTTCTGAGAAACTGCTTTGTTATGTGTGAGTTCTTCTCACAGAGTTACACCACTCTTTGTGGAGCCGTTTGCTAACACTACTTGTGCAATCTGAGAAGGTGTCATTTTGATTACTTGGAAACCTATGGTGACAAAGGAAATATCCTCAAATAAAAACTAGAAAGAAGCTTTCAGAGAAACTGATCTGTGATGTGAGAATTCATCTCACAGGGTTACACCATTCTTCTCATTGAGCAGTTGGGAACACTTTTTTCACAGAAACTGCAATTAGGCAGTGCATTGAGGCCTGTGGTGTAAAAGGAATTATCCTTATATAAAGGAAGAAAAAAGGATTGTGAGAAATTGCTTTGTGATGTGTGAATTCATCTCACAGTGTGACACCTTTCCTTACATGGAGCAACTTGCTAACACTGGTTTCATGTTTTCTGCAAAGGGATATTTGGGAGTGCATTGAGGTGTATAATGAAAACGGAAATATCCTCAGATAAATATTAGAAAGAAGCTTTCTGAGAAACTGTTTAGTGTTGTGAGAATTCATCTCACAGAGTTACACTGTTCTTTTCATTTAGCAGTTTGCTAAAACTGTTTTCTTGGAATCTGCAAAATCTGCAATGGGATATTCCAGAGCACATTGAATCTTATGGTGACAAAGAAAATATCCTCATATAAAAACCAGAAAGAAGCATTCTGAGAAACAGCTTTCTGATGTGTTAATTCATCTCACAGAGTTCATGATTCTTTTCAATGAGTAGTTTGGTAGCATTATTTCTGGGAGTCATGAAGGGATATTTTGGATGGCATTGAAATCTATGGAGAATAAGGAAATATCCTCAGATAAAACTAGAAAGAAACTTTCTGAGAACTTCTTTGTGATGTGTGAATTAATCTCACAGAGTTACACTGTAGTTTTCATTGAGAAGTTTGCTAACACTTTTGTCGTTGAATCTGCGATGGGATATTTCAGAGAGCATCGAGGCCTATGGTGAAAAAGGAAATATCCTCTGATAAAAACTAGAAAGAAGCTTTCTGAGAAACCACTTTGTGATGTGGGAATACATCTCACAAAATTACACCATTCTTTTCATTGAGCCGTTTAATAACACTGTTTTCATGGAATCTGCAATAGGATATTTTGGATTGCATTGAAGCCTATGGTGACATGGGAAATATCCTCAGATATAAATTAGAAAGAATCTTTCTGACAAAGTTCTTGGTGATGTGTGATTTCATCTCACAGAGTTACACCATTTTTTTTAAAAGAGCAGTTTTCTAACACTGTTTTTGTGGAATCTGCAAAGGGTTTTTTTGGGAGCACATTGATTTATTTAGTAAAAAAGGAAATATCCTCAGATAATAAGTACAAAGCAGCTTTATGAGAAACTGCTTGTGATGTAGGAATTCATCTCAGAGTTACACCATTCTTTCCTTGAGCAGTCTGATATCACTGGTTTTGTGGAATCTGTAATAGGATAATTGGGAGCACTTTGAAGCCTAAGGTGAAGAAGGAAATATTCTCAGATAAAAACCAAAAGGAAACTTTCTGAGGAACTGCTTTGTGATGTGTGAATTCATGTCACAGAGTTACACCGTTCTTTTTGGTGAGAAGTTTGCTAACACCTTTTTCGTTTAATCTGCAATGTGATATTTGTTGATGCATTGAGGACTGTGGTGAATAAGGAACTATCTTCAGATAAAAACCAGAAAGAATCTCTCTCAGAAATTGCTTTGTGATGTGTGAATTCATCTTACAGAGGTGCAATATTCTTTTCTTTGGGCAGTTTGATAACATTATCTTTGTGGAATCTGAAAAGGTATATTTGGGAGCACATTCAGGCCTATGCTGATAAAGGAAATGCCCTCAGACATAAACAAGAAATAAGATTTCTGAGGAATTTCTTTCTGATATGTGATTTCATCCGACAGAGTTATACCATTTTTTTAATGGAGCAGTTTGCTAAAACTGTTTTTGTGGAATCTGCAAAGTGATATTTGGGAGTACATTGAGGCCTACAGTGATAAAACAAATATCCTCAGGAAAACATCTAGAAAGAAGCCTACTGAGAAACTTCATTATGATGTGTCAATTCATCTCACATAGTTACACCCTTCTTTTCTTGAGCAGTCTGATAACACTGATGTCGTGGAATCTAATAGGATACTTGGGAGTCCATTAAAGCCTATGGTGACAAGGGAAATATCCTCAGATAACAACTAAAAGGAAGCTTTCCGAATATCTGCTTTGTGATGTGTGAATTGATCTCACAGAGTTACACCATTCTTTTCACTGAGAAGTTTAATAACACTTTTTACATTTAAAATGCAATGGGATATTCGGGTGCACATTGAGGCATATGGTGTAAAAGGAAATATCCTCAGATAAAAACTAGAAAGAATGTTTCTGAGAAACACCTTTTAATGTGTGAATTCATCTCACAGAATTCCAACACTGTTTTCATGGAGCGGTTTCCTCACTGTTTTTGGGAAATCTGGGAAAGAATATTTTGATTTGCACTGAAGCCTAAGGAGACAGAGGAAATATCCTCAGATAAAACCTAGAAAGAAGCTTTCTGTGAAAGTTCTTTGTGATGTCTGAATTCATCTCACACAGTTAAACCTTTCTTTTCATTGAGCAGTTTGCTAACACTGTTTTCATGGAACCTGCAAGGGGATATTTGGGAGCCCATTGAGGCCTATGGTAAAAAATGAAATACCCTCAGATAAAAACTAGAAAGAAACTTTCTGAGAAAATTCTTTGTGATGTGTGAATTCATCTCAGAAAATTACACTTTTCTTTTCATGGAGTAGTTTGCTAACATTGTTTTCATGGAATCTGCAATGGGATATGCCAGAGTGCATTGAGGTCTATAGTGAAAAAGTAAATAACCCCATGTAAAATCTAGAAGGAAGCTTTCTGAAATACAGCTTTGTGATGTGTGAATTCATCTTACAATGTTACACCATTCTTTGCATGGAGCAGTTTGATAACTCTGTTTTCGTGGAATCTGCAATAGGGTGTTTAGGAGTGCATTGAAGCCTATATTGACAAAAGATATATCCTCGGATAAAAACCTAAAAGAAGCTTTCAGTGAAACTACTTTTTGATGTGTGAATTTATCTCACCAAGTAACACCGTTTTTTCTTTGAGAAATTTGCTAACACCTTTTTCGTTTAATCTGCCATTAATGCCAGGAGTGCATTGAGCAATATGGTGAAAAAGGAAATATCCTCAGATAAAACTAGAAAGAAACTTTCTGAGAAACGGCTTTGTGATGTGTGAATTCACCTCACAGAGTTACACTGTTCTTTGTCTTGAGCAGTTTGCTTACACTGTTTTTGTGGAATCTGCAATCTGATATTTCTGAGCACATTGAAGCTTATGGTGACAAAGTAAATGCCTTCATATAAAAGCTAGAAAGAAACTTTATTAGAAAATTCCTTCTGATGTGCTAATTCATCTCACAAATTTACACGATTCTTTTCATGGAACAGTTTGGTAGCACTGTTTTTGGTGCATCTGAGAAGAGATATTTTGGATCACATTGAAACCTATGGTTACAAAAGAAGTATCCTCAGATAAAAAATAGAAAGACGCTTTCTGAGAAAGTCCTTTGTGATGTGTGAATTCATCTCACAGAGTTAAACCTTTCTTTTCATGGAGCAGTTTGCAAACACTGTTTTCGTGGGATCTGCAAAGGGATATTTCTGAGTGCGCTGAGGCCTATGGTGAATAAGGACATATCCTCAGATAAAAACTAGAAAGAAGCTTTCAGAGAAACTGCTTTGTGATGTGTGAATTCATCTGACAGAGTTACACTGTTCTTTTTATTTACCAGTTTGTTAACACTCTTTTCTTGGATTCTGCAATGGGCTATTTCCGAGCATATTGAAGCTTATGATGAAAAAGGAAATATCCTCATATAAAAATTAGAAAGAAACATATTGAGAAACCACTTTTTGATGTGTTAATTCAACTCACAGTGTTACACAATTTGTTTGATGGATCAGTTTGGTAGCACTGTTTTTGGGGAATCGCAGAAGGGATATTTTTGATCACATTGAAGCCTATGGTGTCATAGGAAATATCCTCAGATAAAAACTAGAAAGAAGCTTTCTGAGATGGCTTTTTGTGATGTGTGATATCATCTCACAAAGTGAAACCTCTCTTTTCATGGAGGAGTTTGCTAATACTGTTTACATGGAATCTGCAATGGGATACTTGGGATCACATTGAGGCCTTGGAAATATCCTCAGATAAAAACTAGAAAGAAGATGTCTGAGAAAGAAGGTTTCTGTGAATTCATCTCACGGAGTTACACTGTTGTTTTCATTGACCTGTTTGATAACACTATTTTTGTGGCATCTGCAATAAGATACTTGAGAATGAATTGAAGCCTGTGGTGACAAATTAAATTTCCTCAGAGTAAAACCAAAAAGAAGCTTTCTGAGAAATCGCTTTGTGATGTGAGAATTCATCTCACAGATTTACACATTTCTTTTCATGGAACAGTTTGCTCACACTATTTTTGTGGAATCTGCAAAAGGCTGTTCACGAGTGCATTGAGGCAAATGTTGAAAAAGGAAATATCCTCAGATACAAACTAGAAAGATTCTTTCTGAGAAACTGCTTAGTGATTTGTGAATTCATCTCACAGAGTTACACGATTCTTTTCATGGAGCAGTTTGGGAGCATTGTTTTTGGGGAATCTGAGAAGGGATATTATGGATCTCTGAAGCCCATAGTGACAAAGGAAATAAGTCCTTTGTGATGTGTGAATTTATTTCACAGAGTTACACCTTTCTTTTCATGGAGCAGTTTGCTAACAATGTTTTTGTGGAATCTGCAAAGTGATATTTGGGAGTGCTTTGAGGCCTATAGTGAAAAAGGAAATATCTGCAGATTAAAACTAGAACGAAGCTTTGAGAGAAACTGCTTTGTGAGGTGTAAATTCATCTCAAAGAGTAATACCATTCACTTAATTGAGCAGTTTGATAACACTCTTTTGGTGGAGTCTACAATAGTATATTTGGGAGCATATTGAAGCCTATGGTGTCAAAGGAAATATCCTCAAATAAAAACCAAAAGGAAGCTTTCTGAGAAACTACTTTGTGATGTGTGAATTCATCTCACAGGTTAACACTGTTCTTTTCATGGAACAGTTTGCAAACACTGATTTCTTGGAATATGCAATGGGATATTTTGGAGTGCATTGAAGCTTTTGGTGACAGAGGAACTATCCTCATACAAAAACTATAAAAATGCTTTCCGAGAAACCTCTTGGTGATTTGTGAATTCACCTCATGGAGTTACAGCTTTCTTTTCAGAGAGCAGTTTGATAGCGCTGTTCTTGGGGAATATGAAAAGGGATACTTTGGATAACATTGAAGTCTAATGTGACAAGGGAAATATCCACAGGTAAAAACTATAAAGAAATTTCTGAGAAAGTTCTTTGTGATGTCTGAATTCACCTCACAGAGTTTCATCTCTCTTCTCATGGAGCAGTTTGATAACATTGTTGTCATGGAATCTGCAATAGGATATTTCAGAGCGCATTGAAACCTCTAGTGAAAAAGGACATATCCTCAGATAAAAACAAAAGGAAGCTTTCTGAGAATCTGCTCTGTGATGTGTGAATTCATCTCACAGAGTTACATTGTTCTTTTCATGGAGCAGTTTGCTAACACTGTTTTCTTGAAATCTGCAATGGGATATTTCAGAGCGCACTGAAGTTTATGGGAACAAAGGAAATATCTTCAGACAAAAACTTGAAAGAAGCTTTCTGAGAAATTACTTTGTGATTTGTGAACTCATCTCACAGAGTTGCACCTTTATCTTTTTGGAGCACTTTAATAACACCGATTTCATGAAATCTGCATAGGTATATTTGGGAGGACATTGAGGTCCATGGTGATATAGGAAATATCCTCAGATAAAAACTAGAAAGAAGCTTTCTGAGAAAGCACTTTGAGACGTATGAGTTCGTCTCACAGAGTTGCACTGTTCTTTTTGTTGAGCAGTTTGCCAACACTGTTTTTGAGGTATCTGCAAAGGGATAATTGGGAGTGCATTGAGGCATACAGCAAAGGAAATATCCTCAGAAAAAAAAAAACTACACAGAAATTTTCCGAGAAACTGCTTTAGGGTGGGTTAACTTATTTCACAGAGTTACATCATTTTTTTCATGGAGGTGTTTGTTAGCACTGTTTTTGTGGAATCTGCAGAGGGATATTTTGGAGCACATAGGGGACTGAGGTGAAGAAAGAAATTTCTTCAGGTAACAACTAGACAGGAGCTTTTGGAGAAACTCCTTTGTGATGTGAGAATTCATCTCAGAGAGCTCTTCATTTCGGGTGAGGGAGAATTTTGGCATCACTGTTTTTGTGGTGTGTGAGAAGGGATATTTAGAAGCCCATTGAGGTTTATGGTGAAAAAGAAAATATCCTCAGACAAAAACTAGAAAGAAGCTTTCTGACAAACTGCTTTGTGATGTGCTAATTCATCTCAAAGAGCTGCATGATGCTTTTCTAGGATCAGCTTGGTAGCACTGAATTGGGGAATCTGAGAAGGAACAATTTTTATCACATTGAAGCCTATGGTGAAAAAGGAAATATCCTCAGACAAAAACCAAAAAGAAATTTTCTGAGAAACTACTTTGTGATGTGTGAATTCATCTCACAGAGTAACACCGTTCTTTTCATTGAGCAGTTTGGTAACACTGTTTTTGTCGAATCTGCAAAGGGATATTCGGGAGTGCACAGTATCGAGTGCCAAAAAAGGAAATATCTTCAGATAAGAACTAGAAAGAAGCTTTCAGAGAAACAGATTTGTGAGGACTGAATTCATGTCACAGAGTTACACCATTCTTTTCATGGAGCACTTTGGTAGCATTGTTTTTGGGGAATATGAGAAGGGATAGTTTGGATCCCATTGAAGCCTATAGTGAAAAAGGTAATATCCTCACATAAAAAACTAGAAAGAAACATTCTGAGAAACTGCTTTGTGATGTGTGTATTCATCTCACAGAGTTGCAGGATTCATTTCTTCGAGCTGTTAGCTAACACTGTTTTCATGGAATCGGCAACAGGATATTTGGGAGCACATTGAAACCTATGGTGACAAAGGAAATATCCTCAGGCAAAAACCAAAAAAAGTTTTCCGAGAAACTGCTTGTGATTTGTGAATTCATCTCACAGATTCACACTTTTATTTTCAGGGAGCAGTTTGCTAATATTACTTTCACGTAATATGCAAAGAGATATTTGCGAGTGCATTGAGGCCTACAGTGAAAATGGAAGTATCCTCACACCAAAACTAGAAAGAAGATTTCTGAGAAACTGCTTTGTGATTTATGAATTCATCTCACAGAGTTACATGATTCTTTCATGGAGTAGTTGGTAGCACTAGTTTTGAGGAATCTGAGACAGGATATTTTAGATTGCCTTGAAGCCTTTAGTTACAAAGGAAATATTCTCAGATAAAATCTAGAAAGAAGAATCCTGAGAGTCTCAGTTTTGATGTGTAAATTCACTTCACAGAGTTACACCAATCTTTTCATTGAGAAGTTTGCTAACAGTTTTCTCGTAGAATCTGCAATGGAATATTCGGGAGTGCATTGAGGTATATGGTGAAAAAGTAAATATTGTCAGATAAAAACTAGAACGAAGCTTTCTGAGAAACCGATTTGTGATGTGTTAATTCATCTCACAGAGTTACAAGATTCTTTTCTTTTTTCTTTTTCTTTCTTTTTTTTTTTTTTTTTT
>NC_045452.1:67345278-67351955 GCF_002776525.5 Piliocolobus tephrosceles
TTGCTCTGTTACCCAGGCTGGAGTGCAGTGGCGTGATCTCAGCTCACTGCAAGCTCCGTCTCCCGGGTTTACACCATTCTCCTGCCTCAGCCTCCGGAGTAGCTGGGACTACAGGCGCCCGCCACCTCGCCCGGCTAGTTTTTGTGTATTTTTTAGTAGAGACGGGGTTTCACCCTGTTAGCCAGGATGGTGTCGATCTCCTGACCTCGTGATCCGCCCTTCTCGGCCTCCCAAAGTGCTGGGATTACAGGCTTGAGCCACCGCGCCCGGCCACAAGATTCTTTTCATGCATCTTTTTGATAACACTCCTTTTGGGGAATCTGAGAAGGGATACTTTGGATCGCCTTGAAGCCTATGGGGACAAAGAAAATATTCTCAGACAAAAACCAAAAGCAGCATTCTGATAAACTGCTTTGTGATGTGTGAATTCATCTCACAGAGTAACACAATTCTTTCCATGGAGCAGTTTGTTGACTCTGTTTTCATGGAATTTACAAAGTGATATTTGTGTTCTAGTTGAGACCTATGTTGAAAAATGAAATATCCTCAGATGAAAACTAAAAAGAAGCTTTCTGATAAACTGCCTTGTGATGTGTGAAATCTCAAAGAGGTACACCTTTCTTTACATGGGGCAGTTTGATAACACTGTTTACGTGGAATCTACAAAGGGATATTTGGGAGTGTATTGACGCCTATAGTGAAATCGGAAATATCCTCAGATAAAAAGTAGAAAGAAGATTTCTGAAAAACTGCATTGTGATATGTGAATTAACCTTACAGAGATACACCGTTCTTCTCATTGAGCAGTGTGCTACCACTGTTTTTGTGGAATCTGCAATATTATATTTCGGAGCACAATAAAGCCTATGGTGACAAAGTAAATATCCTCAGATTAAAACCAAAAGAAGCTTTCTGAGAAACTCTTTTGTGATGTGTGAATTCATCTCACAGAGTTACACTGTTCTTTTCATTGAGCAGTATGCTAACACTGTTTTCTGGGAATCTGCAATGGGATATTTTGGCGCGCACTGAAGCTTATGGTGACAAATGAAATATCCTCAGACAAAAACTAGAAAGAAGTTCCCTGAGAAACTTCTCTGTGTTGTGTTAATTCGTCTCAAAGAGTTACAAGATTCTTTTCATGGATCAGTTTGGTAGCATTATTTTTGAGGAATATGAGAGGGATATTTTAGATCACATCAGAGTCTATGGTGACAAACGTAATATCCACAGAATAAAACAAGAAAGAAGCTTTCTGAGAAAGTTCTTTGTCATGTGTGATTTCATGTCAGAGAGCTAAACCTTTCTTTTCATAGAGCAGATTGCTATAACTGTTTTCTTGGAATCTGCAAAGGGATATTTGGGAGTGCATTGAGGCCTACAGTGAAAAAG
This sequence comes from Piliocolobus tephrosceles, assembly GCF_002776525.5. Lineage (NCBI taxonomy): Eukaryota > Metazoa > Chordata > Mammalia > Primates > Cercopithecidae > Piliocolobus > Piliocolobus tephrosceles. Next base: position 67,346,671 of record NC_045452.1, read on the forward strand.
GAATTATACTCAGAAAAACAAACTAGAAAGAAGGTTTCTGAGAAACTGCTTTGTGACGTGTGAATTCATCTCACAGACTTATAGCATTCTTTTCTTTGAGGAGTTTGATAACACAGTTCTCATGGAATCTGCAATAGGATATTTTGGAGTGCATTGAAGCCTACAGTGACAAAGGAAATATCCTCAGATAAAAACCAGAAAGAAGCTTTCTGAGAAAGTTCTTTGTAATGTGTGATTTCTTCTCACTGAATAACACCTTTCTTTTCATGGAGCACTTTGCTAACACTGTTTTTGTGCAATCTGCAACAGGATATTTGGGAGCTCATGGAAGCCTACGGTGAAAAGGAAATATACTCAGATAAAAATCAAAAAGAATCTTTCTGAGAAACTGCTTTCTGATGTGTGAATTCATCTCGCAGAGTAACACTGTTCTTTTCATAGAGCAGTTTGCTAACACTGTTTTCTTGGAATCTGCAATGGGATATTTTGGAACGAATTGAAACTTATGGTGACAAAGGAAGTATCCTCAGAAAAAACTAGAAAGATTTCTGAGAATCTGCTTTGTGATTTGTGAATTCATCTCACAGAGTTATAGGATTCTTTTCATGGAGCAGTTTGATTACACTGTTTTTGGGGAATCTGAGAAGGGATCATTTGGATTGCATTGTAGTGTATGGTGACAAAGGATATATCCTCAGATAAAAACTAGAAAGAAGCTTTCTGAGAAAGTTATTTGAGATATGTGAATTCATCTCACGCAGGTCACATTTCTGTTCATGGAGCAGTTGATAACACTGTTTTCATGGTATCTCCAAAGGGATATTTGGGAACCCATTGGGGCCTATGAAAACTAGAAAGAAGCTTTCTGATAAACCACTTTGAGAAGTGTGAACTCATCATTCAGAATTTAACCATTCTTCTAATTAAGCAGTTTGATGACACTGTTTTCATGTAATCTACAGTAGGATATTTGGGAGCACATTGAAGCCTATGGTGACAAAGGAACTATCGTCAGAAACAAAAAGAAGCTTTCTGTGAAATGGCTTTGTGATGTGTGAATTCATCTCATACAGTTACACCATTCTTTTCACTGAGAAGTATGCTAACAATTTTTTTTTATTTATTCTGCAATAGGATATTTGAGAGCACTTCGAAGAATATGGTGAAAACGGAAATATCCTCAGATAAAAACTAGAAAGAAGTTTTGTGAGAAAAAGCATTGTGATATGTGAATTCATCTCACAGAGTTATACTTTTCTTTTCATGAAGCAGTTTGGCAGCACTGTTTTTGGAAAATCTGAGAAGAGATATTTGTGGGCACATTGAAGCCTATAGTGAAAAAGGATATATCCTCAAATAAAATGTAGAAGAAATCTTTCTGAGAGAATGCCTTGTGGTAGGTGAAGTCATCTCACAGAATTCCTACGTTCTTTTCATTGACCAATTTGCTAGAAATATTTTCACGGTATCTGCAATAGGATATTTGGTAGTACATTGAAGCCTATGGTGTCAAAGGAAATATCCTCAGATAAAAACCAAAAGGAAGCTTTCTGAGAAACTACTTTGTGATGACTGAAATCATTCTACAGACTTATACTGTTGTTTTCATTGAGAAGTTTGCTAACACTGCTTTCTTGGAATCTGCAATTGGATATTTCAGAGTGCATTGACGCTTATGGTGACAAAGGAAATATCCTCATATAAAAAATAGAAAGAAGCTTTCTGAGAAACAGCTTTGTGATTTCTGAATTCATCACACAGAGTTACCCAATTCTCTTCATGGAGAAGTTTGGTAGCACTGCTTTTGGGGAATCTGATAAGAGATATTTTGGATTGCGTTGAAGCCTATGGTGACAAAATTAACATCCTCACATAAAGGAAATATCCACAGGTAAAAACTAGAAAGAAGCTTTCTGAGAAACTGCTTTGTGGTGTGTGAATTAATCTCATAGAGTCACACTGTTCATTTCATTGATCAGTATGCTCACACTGTTTTCTTGAGATCTGTAATAGGATATTTTGGAGTGCATTGAAGCTTATGGTGAGAAAGAAACATCCTCAGACTATGAAATATCCTCATATAAAAACGAGAAAGAAGCTTTCTGAGAAACCGCTTTGCGATGTGTTAAATCATCTCACAGCATTACACGAAAATTCACCATGGATCAGTGTGTTAGCACAGTTTTCGTGTAATCTGAGAAAGGATATTTTGGATCGCATTGAAGTCCATCGTGAAAAGGAAACTATCCTCATATAAAACTAGAAAGAAGCTTTCTGAGAAAGTTCTCCATGCTGTGTGAATTGATCTCACAGAGTTACACCTTTCTTTTCATGGAGTAGTTTGCTAATAGAGTTTTTCTGGAAACTGAAGAGGGATATTTGGGAGCACATTGAGGCCTACAGTGAAAAAAATAAATATCCTGTTTTATTTATAAATATCCTGAGTTATACTGTTGTATACTGTTGTTTTTTCTTGATAAAAACAAGAAAAAAGCTTTCTAAGAAACTGCTTTGTGATTTCTGAATTCATCTCACAGAGTTACGCCATTATTTTCATTGAGCAGCTTGATAAAACTGCTATCTTAGAATCTGCAAAAGGATATTTGGGAGTGCATTGAAGCCTATGGTTACAAAGGAAATATCCTCAGTTAGAAGCAAAAAAGAAGCTTTTTGAGAAACTACTTTGAGATGTGTGAATTCATCTCACTGAGTTACACGGTTCTTTTCATTGAGCACTTTGCTAACACTGTTTTCTTGGTATCTGCAATGAGATAATTTAGAGCACATTGAAGTTTATCATGAAAAAGAATATATCTTCACATAGAAACTAGAAAGAAGCTTTCTTAGAAACTGCTTTGTAATGTGTCAATTCTCACAGAGTTACACGATTCTTTTCATGGATCAATTTGATAGCACTGTTTTTGGGCAATCTGAGAGGGGATACTTCTGATTGCATTGAAGCCTATGGTGTCTAAGGAAATATCCTCAGATAAAAACTAGAAAGAATCTTTCTGAGACAGTTCTTTGTGATGTGTGAAATTATCTCACGGAGTTAAACCTTTCTTTTCATGGGGCAGTTTGCTAACAGAATTTTCGTGGAATTGCAAAGGAATATTTGGGAGTGCTTTGAGGGGTATAGCGAAAAAGGAAATACCCTCAGATAAAAACGATAAACACGCTTTCTGAGAAACTGCTTTGTGATATGTGAATTCATCTCCCAGAGTTGTACCATTCTATTCATTGTGCAGGGTGAAAACACTGTTTTTGTGGAATCTGCAACAGGATTTATGGGAGTGCATTGCAGCCTATGGTGACAAAGGAAATATCCTCAGAGCAAAACCTAAAAGAAGCTTTCTGAGAAAGTCTTTGTGTTGTGTGAATTCAAGTCACAGAGTTACACTGTTCTTTTCATTGAGCAGTTTGCTAATGTTATTTTCTTGGAATCTGGAATGACATATCTTGGAGAATATTGACGCTTATTTTAAAAAAGGAAATATCCTCAGACAAATCTAGAAAGAAACTTTCTGAGTCTTCTTTGTGATGTGTAATATCATGTCAGAGAGTTACACTCTTCTTTTCATTGAGCAGTTTGCTAACACTGCTTTATTGGATTCTGCAATGGGATATTTCAGAACTCATTCAAGCTTATGGTGACAAAGGAAATATCTTCATATAAAAAGTAGAAAGAAACTGTCTGATAAACCACTTTGTGATGTGTTAATTCTTCTCACATAGTTACATGATTCTTTTCATTGATCAGTTAGGTATCACGGTTTTTGGAGGATCTCAGAAGGGATACTTTGGATGGCATTGAAGCCTATGGTGACTAAGGAAATATTCTCAGATTGAAACTAGAAAGAAGCTTTCTGAGAAAGTTCTTTGTGATGTGTGAATTCATATCACAGAGGTACATCGTTCTTTTCATGGAGCAATTCGCTAACACTGCTTTTGTGGAAGCTGCAAATGGATATTTGGCAAATTAAATATCCTAAAGGAAAACCTAGAAAGAAGGTTTCTGAGAAAGTTCTCTGTGATGTGTGAATTCATCTCACAGAGTTACACATTCCTTTTCATGGAGCAGTTTGCTAACACTGCTTTGGTGGAATCTGCAAAGGGATATTTGGGAGCACATGGAGTCCTGTAGTGAAAAAGAAATATCCTCAGTTGAACACTAGAAAGAAACCTTCTGAGAAAATTATTTGTGATGTAAATTTTTCTGACATAGTACACTGTTCTTTTCATTGAGCAGTTTGTTAAAACTGTTTTCTGGGAATCTGCAATCGGATATTTCAGAGTGCATAGAAGCTTATGTTGACAAAGGAAATATCCACATATAAAAGCTAGAAAGAACGATTCTGAGAAACCACTTTGTGATGTGTTAATTTATCCACAGAGTTACATGATTCTTTTCACAGATCAGTTTTCAGTGCTCTTCTTGGTGAATCTGAAAAGGGACATTTTGGATGACATTGAAGTCTACAGTGTATAAGGAAATATCCTCAGATGAATACTAGAAAGTCGCTGTCTGAGAAAGTTCTTTGTGATGTGTGAATTCATCTCAAAGAATTATATCTTTCATTTCGTGGAGCACGTTGCTAACAGAATTTTTGTGGAATCTGCAAAGGGATCTTTGGGAGCACAATGAGGCCTATAGTGAAAAAGAAAGTATCCTCATAGAAAACCTAAAAAGAAATTTTGTGAGAAACTACTTTTTGATGCATGAATTCAACTCACAGGGTTACACTGTTCTTTTCATTGAGAAGATTTCTAACACTGATTTCTTGGAGTGTGCAATGGAATATTTCAGAGTGCATTTGATGCTTATTGTGAAAAAGGAAATACCCTCAGACAAAAACTAGAAATAAACTTTCTGAGGAACTCCTTGGTGATTTGTAAATTCATCTCACAGAATTACAGGATTCTTTTCAGGGATTAGTTTGATAGCACTGTTTTTGGGAAATCTGAGAATAGATATTTTGGATCACATCGAAGTCTATGGTGACAAAGAAAATATCCTCAGATAAAAACTACAAAAAAGATTTCTGAGAAACTGCTGTGTGAAGAGTTAACTCATTTCACAGAGTTACTATATTCTTTTCATGGATCAGTTTGGTACCACTGTTTTTGGTCAATCTAAAAAGGGATAATTTGCATCTCATTGAAGCCTATGATGACAAAGGAAATATACCCAGATAAAAACTAGAAAGAAGATTTATCAGAAAGTTTTTTTTCTTTTTTATGTGTGAATTCATCTCACAGAGTTACACCTTTCTTTTCATGGAGAA
>NC_045452.1:67352055-67396629 GCF_002776525.5 Piliocolobus tephrosceles
TTGTAAAAATGCACAGATAAAAACTAGACAGAAACTTTCTGAGAGACTGTTTTGTGATGGCTGAATTCATCTCACAGAGTTAAATCTTTCTTTTCATTGAGCAGTTTGTTAACACTGTTCTTATGGAATATGCAAAGGGATATTTGGGAGTGGATAGAGGCCAATGTTGAAAAGGGGAATATCTTCAGGTAAAAACTTGAGATAAAGTTTCGGATAACTCCTTTGTGATGTGTGAATTCATCTCATAGAGGTAAAGCTTTCTGTTGAGAGAGCACTTTGGCATCACTGTTTTGGGGTGACTGAGAAGGGATATTTTGTAGTGCATGGAAGCCAATGGTGGAAAAGGAAATATCCTGAGATAAAAATTAGAAAGAAGGGTTCTGAGAAATTTCTTTATGATTGCTGACTTCATCAGAGTTACAACTTTGTTTTCTTTGAGCAGTTTGGTAACACTGTTTTTATGGAGTCTGGAAAGGGATATGCAGAAATTCCTAGAGGCCTATGGTGGAAAAGGAAAAACCAGATAAAAACTAGAGATAAACCTTTCGAGAAACAGTTTTGTGATGTTTGTAACTTTCTGAAAGAGTTTAAACCTTTTGTTGATTGAGTAGTTCATCATCACTCTTTTTTGTGGCATCTGAGGGAAGTTATTTTTGAGCACATTGAAGTCTATGGTGAAAAATGAAATATCCTCCATTTAAACTAGAAAGAACCTTTTTGAGAAACTGCCGTGTGATGGGTGAACTGGAATCTGCAAAGGGATATTCAGGAGTGCATAGAATCCAAAGGCGTAAAAGGAAATATCTTCAGGTAAAAACTGGATAGAAGCTTTCAGAGAAACTCCTTTGTGATGTGTGTATTCATCTCATAGAGCTAAATGTTTCTGTTGAGAGAGCACTTTGGCATCACTGTTTTTGTGGTGTCTGAGAAGGGATATTTGGGAGCACATTGAAGCCTATGTTTTAAAAGGAAATATCCTCATATAAAAACTAGAAAGAAGTTTTCTGAGAAGCAGTTTTGTGATGTGTGATTTCATCTCACAGATATACACCCTTCTTTTCAAGGAGCAGTTTGGTAGCACTGTTTTTGGGGAATGTGAGAACAGATATTTTGTATTGCATTGAAGCCTGCGGTGACAAAGGGAATATCCTCGGGTAAAAACTGAGGATATAGAAAGAAGCATTCTGAAAAACCGCTTTGTTATACGTGAATTCATCTTACAGAGTTTCACCACTCTTTTCATTGAGCAGTTTGATAACACTGTTTTCGTGAAATCTGCAATAGGATATTTCGCTGTGCATTGAAGCCTATGGTGAAAAAGGAAATATCCACAGATAAAAGCCCAAAAGGAAGCCTTTCAGTGAAACTACTTTGTGATGTGTGAATTCAGCTGACAGAGTTACACCATTCTTTTCATTGAAAAGTTTGCTAACAATTTTTGCATTTAATCTGCATGGGATATTGGGAATTGCATTGATTAAAATGGTGAAAAAGAAAATATCCTCATATAAAAACTAGAAAGAAGTTTTCTGAGAAACATCTTTGTGATATGTGAATTCATCTCACAGAGTTACATCATTCTTTTCATGGAACAGTCTGGTAGCACTGTTTTTGGGGAATCTGAGAAGGGATATTTGGATCACACTGAAGCCTATGGTGTCAAGGGAAATATCCTCAATTAAAAACTAGAAAGAAGATTTCTGAGAAAGTATGTCATATGTGAATTCATCTCACAGAGTTCCGCTGTTGTTTACATTGAGCAGTTTGATAACACTGTTTTTGTGGAATCTGCAATAGAATATTTTGGAGCACATTGAAGCCTATGATGACAAAGAAAATATCCTCCGACAAAAACCAAAAAGAAACTTTCTGAGAAACTGCGTTGTGATGTATGAATTCAATTCACAGATTCACAGTTTTCTTTTTATGGAGCACTGTGCTAACATTGTTTTTTTGGAATCTGCAAAGGGATATTTGTGAGTGGTTTGAGGTCTATGGTAAAAAAGGGACTATGCTCATATAAAAACTAGGAAGAAGCTTTCTGAGAAACTGTTTGTGATGTGTCAATTCATCTCACAGAATTACACTGATCTTTTCATTGAGCAGTTTGCTAACAGTTTTCTTGCAATCTGCAATGTGATATTTCGAAGCACATTGTAGCTTATAGTGATGAAGGAAATATTCTCACAAAAAAAACAGAAGCATTTGGAAAAACCACTTTGTGATGTGCTAATACATCTCACAGGGTTCACGATTCATTTCGTGAGCTGTTTTGTAGCACTGTTTTTGGGGAAACTGAGAATAGATATTTTGGATCACATTGATGTCTATGGTGACTAAGGAAGTATCCTCAGATAAAGCTAGCAAGAAGCTTCCTGAGAAACTTCTTTCTGATGTGTGAATTCACCTCACAGAGATATAACTATCTTTTCATGGAACAGTTTTCCAGCACTATCTTTGTGGAATCTGAGAAAGATAATTTGAATTGCATTGAAGTTTATGATGATAAAGGAAATATCCTCGGATAATAACTAGAAAGAAGCTTTCTGAGAAGCTGCTTTTTGATCAGTAAACTCATCTTAGAGAGAGTTACACTATTCTTCTCATTGAGGAGTTTGCTAACACTGTTTTCTTCGAATGTGCACTGGGATATTTTGGAGCACATTGATGTTTATGGTGACAAAGGAAATAACCTCCTATAAAAAAAAGAAAGAAGCTTTCTGTAAAACTGATTTGTGATGTGTGAATTCATTTCACAGAGTTACACCATTCTTTTCATTCAGCGATTTGGTAACATTGTTTTAGTGGAATATGCAAAGGGATATTTGGGAGCGTATTAAAGATGGGTGAAAAGGGAAATATCCTCAAATAATAACTAGAAAGAAGCATTCGGAGAAACTGTTTTGTGATGTGTGAATTCATCTGACAGATTTACACCATTTTCTTCATTGAGCAGTCTGATAACACTCCTTTTGTGGAATATGCAATAGGATAATTTGGAGCGCATTGAAGCTTATGGTGACAATGAAAATATCCTCAGATAAAAATCAAAAAAGAAGCTTTCTGAGAAACTGCTTTGTGATGTGTGAATTCATCTCACAGATTTAGACCGTTTTTTCCATTGAGAAGTTTGGTAACACTTTTTCCGTTTAATCTGCAATGGGATATTCCAGAGGGCATTGAGGATTTGGTGAAAAAGGAAATATCCTCACATAAAAACTAGAAAGAAGGTTTCTCAGAAACAACTTTTAATGTACGTATTCATCTCACAGAGTTACACCACTGTTTTCATGGAGCAGGGTGGTAGCACTCTTTTTGATTAACCTGAAAAGGGATATATTGAATTGCATTGAAGCCTATGGTGACAAAGGAAATATCCTCAGGTAAACACTAGGAAGAAGTTTTTTGAAAAAGTTCCTTGTGATGTCTGAATTCATCTCACAGAGTTACACCTTTCTTTTCACGAAGCAGTTTGCTAACACTCCCTTCGTGCAATCTGCAAACGGATATCAGGGAATGCATTGAAGTCTTTAGTGAAAAAGAAAATATCCTCAGATTGAAATGAAAAAGAGATTTTGTGAAAAACTGCTTTTTGATACATTAATTTATCTCATGGAGTTACACGATTCTTTTCATGGATCTGCTTGGTAGCACTGTTTTTGGGGAATCTGAGATGGGATATTGTGGATTGCATTGAAGCCTACAGTGACAAAGGAAGTATCCACAGATAACAACTTCAAGAAGCTTTCTGAGGAAGTTCTTTGTGATGTGTGAATTCATCTCACAGAGTTACACCTTTTTTTCATGGAGCATCTTGCTTACACTCTTTTCATGGAATCTGCAAACGGATATTTGGGAGTGCATTGAGGCATATAGTGAAAAAGGAAATATCCTCAGATAAAAACTAGAAAGAAGCTCTCTGAGAAACTGATTTGTGATGTGTGAATTCGTCTTGCAGTGTTACCCTGTACTTTCCATTGAGCAGTTTGCTAACACTATTTTCTTAGAATCTGCAATGTGATATTTCAGAGTGCCTTGAAACTTATGATGACAAAGGACATATCCTCAAATAAAATCTAGAAAGAAACATTCTGAGAAACTGCTTTCTGATTTGTTAATTTATCTCACAGAGTTACATGATTCTTTTCATGTAGCAGTTTGGTAGTACTGTTTTTTGGGAAACTGAGAAGGGATATTTTGGATTGCATTGAAGCCTGTGGTGACTAAGGAAATATCCTCAGATAAAAAGTAGAGAGAAGCTTTCTGAGAAACTTCTTTGTGATGTGTGAATTCGTCTCACAGAGGTAAAGCTTTCTTTTCATGGAGCAGTGTTGTAGCACTCTTTTTGGGGAATCTGAGAGGGGATAGTTGGAATTGCATTGAAGTGTACGGTGACAAAGGAAATATCCTCAGATAAAAACTAGAAAGAAGCTTTCTGAGAAAGTTCTCTGTGATGTGTGGATTCATCTCTCAGATTCACACTTTTGTTTTCATGGAGCAGTTTGCTAACATTGTTTTTGTGGAGTCTACAAAGGGATATTTGGGAAAACATTGAAGCCTGTGGTGAAAAAGGAAATATCCCCAGATAAAAACCGGAAAGAAATTTCTGAGAAACTGCTCTGTGATGTGTGAATTCATCTCACAGAATTACAGCATTCTTTTCATTTTGCAGTATGCTAACAATGTTTTCCTGTAATATACAATAGGATATTTCAGAGTGCTTTGAACCCTATGGTGACAAAGTAAATATCCTCAGATAAATAGCAAAAGTAACCTTTCTGAGAGACTACTTTTTGATGTGTGAATTCGTTTCACAGAGTTACACTGTTCCTTTTTTTTTTTTTTTTTTTTTTTTTTTTGAATCTGCAATGGTATATTTTCAAGCTCTTTGAATCTTAGGGTGACAAGGGAAATAGCCTTAGAACAAAACTAGAAAGAAGCTTTCTGAGAAACCTCTTCATAATTTGTGAATTCATCTCACAGAGTTACACGAACTTTTCAAGGAGCACTTTTGTAGCACTGTTTTTCTGGAATCTCAGAAGTAATATTTTATATTACATTGAAGTCTATAGTGACAAAGTAAATATCCTCAGAAAAAAACTAGAAAGAAGTTTCCCTCGAAACTGCTTTGTGATTTATGAATTCATCTCACAGAGGTACACCTTTCTTTTCATTTAGCATTTTGGTGGCAATGTTATTGGTTAATCTGAGAAAGGATATTTTGGATTGCATTGAAACCTATGGTGACAAAGGACATACCCTCGTATTAAAACAAGAAAGAAATGTTCTAAGAAACTTCTTTGTGTTGTGAGAATTCATCTTACAGAGTTATACATATATTTTCATGGAGCAGTCTACCTACACTGTTTTTGTGGAATCTGCAAAGGCATATATGGGAGTGCATTGAGGCCTATGGTGAAAAAGGAAATATCCTCAGATAAAAAATAGAAAAAAAGCTATCTGAGAAACTGCTTTGTGATCTGTGAATTCATCTCACATTGGTACACTGTTCTTTTCATTGAGCAGTTTGCTAACACTGTTTTCTTGGAATATGCAATGTGATATTTTGGAGCACACAGATGATCATGGTGACAAAGGAAATATCCTCGTATAGAAGTAGAAAGATGCTTATTGAGAAACTGCTTTGTGGTGTGTTAATTCATCTCACGGAGTTACATGATTCTTTTCATTTAGTCATTTGGTTGCACCGTTTCTGGGGAATCTGAGAAGGGATATTACAGATCGCATGGAAGCCTGTGATGACAAAGTAAATATATTCAGATGAAAACTAGAAAGAAGGTTTCTGAGAAAGTTCTTTGTGATGCATGAATTCATCTAACAGACTTACACCATTTTTTACATTTAGCAGTTTGATAACTCTATTTTCATGGAATCTGCAACAGGATATTTGGGAGTACGTTGAATCCTATGGTGACAAAGGAAATATCTTCAGATAATAAACCAAAAAGAAGCTTTCTGAGAGATTGCTTTGTGATGTGTGAATTGATCTCACAGAGTTACACTTTCCTTTTCATTGAGCAGTTTACTAACACTGTTTTCTTGGAATCTGCAATGGGATATTTCGGAATGCATTGAATCTTTTGGTGACAAGGTAAAACTCCTCAGACAAAAAATTGAAAGACGCTTCCTGGGAAACTGCTTTGTGATGGGTCAATTTATGTCACAGAGTTACATCATTCTTTTTCATGGAGCAGTTTTTTAGCACTGTTTTGTGGGACCTGCAGAGGGATATTTGGTAGCACATAGAGGCCTAAGTTGATAAAATAAAATTCTTCAGGTAACAACTGCAGAGAAGCGTTTGAGAAACTCCTTTGCAATATGTGTATTCATCTCATAGAGATAAACATTTCTTTTTAGGTACCACTTTTATAGCACTGTTTTTGTGATGTCTCAAAAGGGATATTTTGGAGCACATTGAAGCCCATGGTGGAAAAGTAAATATCCTCATGTAAAAACTAGAAAGAAGCTTTCTGAGAAACCACCTTGTGATGTGTTAATTCATCTCTCTGTGTTACACGATTCTTTTCATGGAGCAGTTTGGTAGCACTAGTTATGGGGACTCTGAGAAGGGATATTTGGGATCGAATTGAAGCCTATGGTGACAAAAGTAATATCCTCAGATAAAATCTAAAAAGAAGCTTTCTGAGAAGCTGCTTTGTGATGTGTGAATTCGTCTCACAGAGTTACAGGGTTCTTTTCATTCAGCAGTTTGCTAACAATGTTTTCTTGGAATCTGCAATAGGATATTTGGGAGCGAATTGAAGCCTATGGTGAAAATGGAAATATCCTTAGATAAAAACCATAAAGAAGCTTTCTGAGAAACTGCTTTGTGATGAATGAATTCATATCACAGAATTACACTGTTATTTCCATTGAGCAGATTGCTAACACTGTTATCTTGGAATTGGCAATGGGATATTTTTGAGAACATTGAAGCTTAGGGTGACAAAGGAAATATCCTCTGACAATAACTAAAAAGAAGCTTTACGAGAACCTACTTTGTGATTTTTGAGTTAATCTCACAGAGTTACATGATTCTTTTCATAGAACACTTTGATCTCATTGTTTTGATGGAATCTTCAATGTTGAAAAAGGAAATATCCTCAGATTTAAACTGGAAAGAAGCAGATGGTGGAAAAGAAAATATTCTCAGATAAAAACTAGAAAGAAGCTTTCCAATAAATTCCTTTGTGATGGGTGAATTCATCACACAGAGTTACACCTTTGTTTTCTTTGAGCAATTTGGTAGCACTGTTTTTATGGAATCTACAAATGGATAATCAGGAGCTCCTAGAGGCCTACAGTGAAAAATGAAATAATTTCTGATAAAAACTGGAGAGGAGCTTTGCAAGAAACAGTTTTTTGATGGGTTAATTCATGTCATGGAGTTTAACCATTTGTTGATTGAGCAGTTTGGCATCACTGTTTTTCTGGTATGTGAGAAGAGATATTTGGGAGAACATTGACGCCTACAGTAAAAAAGGAAATATCCTCAGATTTGAACTAGAAAGAATCTTTCTGAGAAATTGCTTTCTGATCAGTGAATTCCTCTCACAGAGGTACACCTTTCTTTTCATTGAGCAGTTTGGTAACACTGTTTTGTGGAATCTGCAAAGGGATATTTGGGCGTGCATTGAGTCCAATGGCAAAAAGGATATATCTTCAGGTAAAAACTGCAGAGAAGCTTTCTGGGAAACTCCTTTGTGACATGTGCATTCATCTCATAGAGCTAAACGTTTCTGTTGAGGGAGAACTTTGGCATCATTCTTTTTGTGGTGACTTAGAAGGGATATTTGGGAGCACATTGAAGAATATGGTGGAATAGGAAATATTCTCAGAAAAAAATTAGAAACTAATTTTTTTCCTGAGAAACTACTTCTTGGTGGGTGAATTCATCTCACAGAGTGAAACCATTCTTTTCATTGTGCAGTTTGGTAACACTGTTTTTGTGTAATCTGCAGTGGGATATTTGGGAACGTATAGAGGCCTAAGGTGAAAAAGGAAATTCTTCAGGTAAAAACTGGAGAGAACCTTTTGGAGAAAATCCTCTGTGATGTGTGCATTCGTCTCACAGAACTAAACGTTTCTGTTAAGAGAGCACTTGGGCATCGCTGTTTTTGTGGTGTTACAGACAGGAAACTTTGGAGTGCATTGAAGCCTATGGTGGAAAAGGAAATATCCTCAGCTAAAAACTACACCGAATCTTCCTGAGAAACTGCTATGTGATGGGTCAATTTATCTCACAGAGTTACATCTTTCTTTTCATGGAGCTGTTTGTTAGCACTGTTTTTGTGGAATCTGCAGAGGGATATTTTGGAGTGCATAGGGGCCTGAGGTGAAGAAAGAAATTTCCTTAGGTAACAACTGGAGAGAAACTTTTGGAGAAACTCCTTTGTTATGTGGGCATTCATCTCATAGAGCTCTACATTTCTGTTGAGGGAGCACTTTGGCATCACTGTTTTTGTGGTGTCTGAGAAGGGATATTCAGGAGCGCCTTGAGGCCTATGGTGAAAAAGGAAATATCCTCAGGCAAAAATTAGAAAGAAGCTTTCTGACAAACTGCTTTGTGGTGTGCTAATTCATCTCACAGGGCTGCATGATCCTTTTCTAAGAACAGTTTAATAACTCTGTTTTGGGCGAAACTGAGAAGGGGAATTTTGGATCACGTTGAAGCCTATAGTAACCAACGAAATATCCTCAGATAAAAACTAGAAAGAAGATTTCTGAGAAAGTTATTTGTGATGTGTGAATTCCTCTCACCAAGTTACACCTTTCTTATCATGGAGCTGTTTGCTAATCCTGTTTTCATGGAATCTGAAAAAGGATATTTGGGAGTGCATTGAGGCCTATGATAACGAAGGAATTAACCTCAGATAAAAACTAGAAAGAAGCTTTCTGAGAAACTGCTTTGTGATGTGTGAATTCATCTCACAGAGTTACACTGTTCCTTTCATTGAGAGGTTTGCTAACACTGTTTTCTTGTAATCTGCAATGGGATATGTCAGAGCGCATTGAAGATAATGGTGAAAAAGGAAATATCCTCAGAAAAAATAAGAAAGAAACTTTCTGAGAAACTGCTTTAGGATTTTTGAATTCATCTCACAGAGTTACACGATTGTTTTCATGGATCAGTTTTATATCTTTGTTTCTGTGGAAACTGAGAAGGGATATTTTGGATACCATTGAAGCCTAAGGTGACAAAGGAATTATCCTCATATAAAAACAAGAAAGAAGCTGTCTGAGAAAAAGCTTTGTGATGTGTGAATTCATCACAGCGAGTTATACCTTTCTTTTCATGGAGTACTTTGCTAATGCTGTTTTTGTGGAATGTGCAAAGGTATATTTGGGAGTGCATTGAGGGTTATGGTGAAAAAGGAAATATCCTCAGATAATAACTAGAAGGAAGCATTCTGAGAAACTGCTTGGTGATGTATGAATTCATCACACAGGGTTACACTGTTCTTTCCATTTAGCAGCCTGTTTACACTGTTTTCTTGGAATTGGCAATGGGATATTTTAGAGCACATTGAAACGTATGGTGACAAAGGAAATATCTTCGTATAAAAACTAGTAAGAAGCTTTCTGAGAAACTGCTTTGAGATGTATTAATTCATATCACTGAATTACACAATTCTTTTAGTGAATCAGTTTTGTAGCAACATTTTTGGGTAAAGTGAGAAGGGATATTTTGGATTGCATTGAAGATTATGATGACTAAGGAAATATCCTCAGATTAAAAACTAGAAAGAAGCTTTCTGAGAAAGTTCTTCACAATGTGTGAATTCATCTCACAGAGTTACACCTTTCTTTTCATGGAGCAGTTTGATAACAGTGTTTTTGTGTGATCTCCAAGGCATATTTGGGAGTGCATTGAGGCCTAAAGTGAAAAAGGAAATATCTTCAGATAAAAACTAGAAAGAAACTTTCTGAGAAACTGCTTGGTGATGTGTGAATCCATCACACAGAGTTACACTGTACTTTTCATTAAGCAGTTTGCTAACACTGTTCCCTTGGAATCTGCAATGGAATATTTCGGAGTGCATTGGGGCTAATGGTGACAAAGGAAATATTCTCAGACAAAAACTAGAAGGAAGCTTTCAGAGAAACTTCTTTGTGATGTGTGAATTCATGTCATGGAGTTACATGATTCTTTGCATGCAGCTATTTGTTAACACTGTTTTTGGGGAATCTGAGAAGGGCTATTTTGGATCGCATTTTGGCCTTTGGTGACAACGAAAATATCCTCATGTAAAAACTAGAAAAAAACTTTCTGAGAAAAAGCTTTGAGATGTGTTAGTTTATCTCACAGCATTACACTATTTCTTTCATGGAGCAGTTTTGTATCTCTGTTTTTGGGGAATCTGAGATGGGATATTTTGGATCATATTGAAGATTATGGTGACAAAGGAAATACCACATATAAAAACTTGAAACAAGCTGTCTGAGAAACTGCTTTGTGATATGTTGATTCATCTCTCAGAGTTACACCTTTCTTTTAATGGAGCAGTTTGCTAACACTGTTTTCGTGGAATCTGTAATGAGATATTATGGAGTGCATTGAAGCTTATGGTGACAAAGTAAATATACTCATAAAAAAGCTAGAAGGAAGCTTCCTGCAAAACCACTTTATGATGCATTAGAACAGCTCACAGACTTACATGATACTTTCCATGGATCAGTTTTGTAGCCCTGTTTTTGGAGAATCTGAGAAGGGATAATTTTGATCACATTGAAGCCTGTGGTGACAAAGGAAATATCCTGAAATACTAACTATAAAGAAGCTTTCTGAGAAACTTCCTTGTGATGTGAGAATTCATCTCACAGTGTTACACCTTTCTTTTCATGCAGCAGTGTGCTAACATTGCTTTGGGGAGTCTGCAAAGGGATATTTGGGAGTGAATTGAGGCCTATATTTAAAAAGGAAATATTCTTAGATAAAAACCAGAAAGAAGCTTTCTGAGAAACTGCTTTGTGATGTGTGAATTCATCTCACAGAGAAACACTGTCCTTTTCATTTAGCAATCTACTAACACTGTTTCCTTGGAACCTGTCATGGAATATTTCGGAGTACATTGAAGCTTAAGGTGACAAAGAAAATATCTTCATATGAAAACTAGAAAGAAGCTTTCTGAGAAATCACTTTTTGATGTGCTAATTCATCTCACAGATTTCCACAATTATTTTCATGTATCAGTTTGGTAGTACTGTTTTTGAGGAAACTAAGAAGGAATATTTTCAGTCACATTGAAGCCTTTCGTGACTAAGGAAAAACACTCAGGTAAAAACTAGAACAAACATTTCTGAAAAAGTTCTTTTTGATGTGTGAGTTCATCTCACTCTGACATCTTTCTTTTCAGTGATCTGTTTGCAGACACTGTTTTCGTGGAATGAGGAAAGGGATATTTGGGAGCGCATTGTGGCCTAGAGTGAAAAAGGCAATATCCTAAGAAAAAAATTAGAAAGAAGCTTTCTAAGAAACTGCTTTGTGATGTGTGAACTCATCACAAGATCTGTACCATTCTTTTCATTGAGCAGTTTGATAACACTTTTTTTGTGGAATCTGCAATAAGACATTTTGGCATGAATTGAAGCCTATTGTGACAAAGGAATTATCCTCAGATGAAAACCATGAAGGAGCTTTCTGAGAAACTGCTTTGTGATGTGTTAATTCATCTTACTGCGTTACACGTATCTTTTCATGGATTAGTATGTTAATGCTGTTTTCATGGAATCTGAAAAAGGATATTTTGTATTGTATTGAAGCTTATATTAACAATGGAAATATCCTCAGATAAAAACTAGAAAGAAGATTTCTGAGAAAGTTCTCCATGATGTGAGAGTTCATGTCACAGAGATACACCTTTCTTTTCATGGAGCAGTTTGCTATCACAGTTTTCATGGAATCGGCAGAGAGATGTTTGGGGGCTCATTGAGGCCTGCAGTGAAAATCGAAATATCCCAATAGAAAAACTAGAAAGAAGCTTCCTGAGAAAGTGTTTTGTGATGTGTGAATTCATCTTACAGAGTTACACTGTTCTTTTCATTCAGCAGTTTGATAACACTGTTTGCTTGGAATATACAATGGCATATTTCACAGCATATTGAGCTTATGGTGAAAAATTAACTATCCTCAGACAAAAACAAGAGAGAAGCTTTCTGAGAAATTGCTTTGTGTGGTGCTAATTCATCTCACAGGGTTACACAATTCTTTTCATGGATCAGTTTGGTAGCACTGTTTTGGAGGAATCTGAGAAGGGATATTTTGGATTGCATTGAAGTCTATGGTGACTAAGGAAATATCCTCAGATAAAAATGAGAAAGAAGCTTTCTGAGAAAGTTCTTTATGATGTATGAATTCATCTCACAAAGCTATACCTTTATTTTCATGGAGCAGATTGCTAACACAGTTTTCATTTAATCTGGAAACGGATATTTGGGAGTCCGTTGAGGTCTGTAGTAAAAAAGGAAATATCCTCAGACAAAAACTAGATAGAAGCTTTCTAAGAAACTGCTTTGTGATGTGAGAATTCACCTCACAGAGATACACCAAACTTTTCCTTGAGCAGTTTGCTAACACTGTTTTCGTGGAATCTGCAAAGAGATATTTGGGAGTGCATTCAGGCCTAGAGTGAATAAGCAAATACCCTCAGATAAAAACCAAAACGAAGTTTTCTGAGAAACTGCTTTGTGATGTGTGAAGTCATCTCACAGAGTTACACTGTTCATTTCTCTGAGCAGTTTGCTAATATGTTTTCTTGGAATCGGTAATGTGATATTTCAGAGTGCATTGAAGCTTATGATGACAAAGGAAAATCCTCAGACAAAAACTAGAAAGAAGTTTTCTCAGAATCTGATATCTGATGTGTGATTTCATCTCACAGAGCTACACTTTCCTACCATGGAGCAGTTTTTTAAGACTATTTTTATGGAATCTGAAATGTGATATTTTGGATTGCGTTGAAGTCTATGCTGTCTCAGATACAAAGGAGAAAGCAGCTTTCTGAGAACCTGCTTTGTGATATGTGAATTCATCTCACAGAGTTACACTGTTCTTTTCATTGAGCAGTTTGCTAACTATGTTTTCTTGGATTCTGCAATCGGATATTTTTGAGCACATTGTAGCTTATGGTGACAAAGGAAATATCTTCATTAAAAAACTAGAAGGAAGCATTCTGAGAAACCGCTTTGTGATGTGCTAATTCATCTCACAGAGTTCACGAGTCTTTTCATGCAACAGTTTGGTAGCACTGTTTCTGGGGAATCTGAGAAGGGATATTTTTAATCGCTTTGCAGTCTATGGTAACTAAGGAAATATACTCAGATAATTGCTTGAAAGAAGCTTCATGACAAACTTGTTTCTGATGTGTGAATTCACCTCACAGAGATACGACTTTCTTTCAAGGAGCAGTTTCCAGCAGTGTTTTTGGGGAATTTGAGAAAGTATATTTTGAGTTCCATTGAAGCCTGTGGTGACAAAGGAAATATCCTCAGATAATAACTAGAAAGAAGCTTTCTGAGAAACTGCTTTGTAATGTGTGAATACATCTTACAGAGTTACACTGTTCTTTTCATAAGGCAGTGCACTAACACTGTTTTCATTCAAAATGCAAGAGGATGTTTGGGAGCACATTGAGGCCTATGGTGACAGAGGAAATATCCTCAGATAAAAAGCAAAAAGACGCTTTCTGAGAAATCTCTTTGTGATGTATGAATACATCTCACAGTGTTACAATGTTATTTTCATTGAGCAGTCTGCTAACACTGTTTTCTTGGAATCTGTAAAGGGATATTTCACAGTGCTTGGAAGCTTATGGTGACAAAGCAAATATCCTCAGAGAAAAACTAGAAAGAAGTTTTCTGAGCTACTGCTTTCTGATGTGTGAATTCATCTCACAGAGTACAAGTTTCTTTCCACGGAGCACTTTGCTGACACTATTTTCATGAAATCTGCAAAGGGATATTGGGGAGCACCTTGAGGCCTATGGTGAAAAGGAATTATCCTCAGTTAAAAACTAGAAAGAAACTTTCTAAGAAATTGCTTTGTGATGTGTGAATTCATCTCTCAGAGTTGCACTGTTCTTTTCATTGAGGAGTTTGATAACACTCTTTTCTCGGAATCTGCAATGGAATATTTTGGAGGACACTGAAGTTTATTTTGACAAGGGGAATATCTTCAGGCAAAAACAAAAAGAATGTTTCTGAGAAATATCTATGTGATGTGTGACTTTATCTCACAGAGTTAAACCAGTTTTCATGAAGAAGTTTGGTAGCACTGTTTTTGGGGAATCTGAGCAAGTAATTTTGAATCATCTTGAACCCTTGGTGACAAAGGAAATATCTTCAGAAAAAAATCTAGAAAGAAGCTTTCTAAGAAACTTGTGTGTGATGTGTGAATTCATCTCACCGAGGTATGCCATTCTTTTCTTGTAGCAGTTTGCTAACACTGTTTTCTTGGAATCTGCAAAGGGATATTTTGGAGCACATTGAGGACTATAGTCAAAAAGGAAATGTCCTCAGATAAAACCTGGAAAGAATTTGTCTGAGAAACTGCTTTCTGATGGGTGAATTCATCTCACAGAGTTACACAATACTTTTCATTGGGCTGTCTGAAAATACTGGTTTTGTGGAATCTGTAATAGGATACATCAGAGTGCATTGAAGTCTATGGTGCCAAAGGAAATATCCTCAGATAAAAACTGAAAAGAGGCATTCTGAGAATCTGTTTTGTGATGTGTAAACTCATCTCACAGATTTACACCTTTCTTTTCATTGAGCAGTATGCTACCACTCGTTTTGTGGAATCTGCAATAGGATATTTTGGAGCGCATTGAAGCCAATGGTGAAAAATGAAATATCTTGAAATAATAACTAGAAAATAGCTCTCTGAGAAACTGCTTAGTGATGTTTGAATCATCTCACAGAGTTACACTGTTGTTTTGATTGAGCAGTTTTCTACCACTGTTTTCTTGGAATCTGCAATGGGATATTTCAGAGCACATTGAAGCTTATTTTGACAAAGGAAATATCCTCAGACAAAAACTAGAAAGAAAGTTTCAGAGAAACACATTTGTGATGTACGAGTTCATCTCACAGAGTTACACCACTGTTTTCATGGAGAAGTTTGGTAGCACTGTTTTTGAGGAATCTGAGAAGAGATATTTTGAATCACCTTGAAGCCTATGGTGACAAAGGAAATATCTTACAAAAAAAAAAAAACTAGAAAGAAGCTTTCTAAGAAACTTGTTTGTGATGTGTGAATTCATCTCACCAAGGTACATCATTCTTTCCATGTAGTAGTTTGCTAACACTGTTTTCACGGAATATGCAGAGATATTTGGGAGCACTTTGAGGACTATAGTGAAAAAGGAAATATCCTCAGATAAAAACTAGAAAGAAAATTTCTGAGAAGCTGCTTTGTGACGTGTGAATTCATTTCACAGAGTTGCACTGTACTTTTCATTAGGCAGTCTGGTAACACTGGCTTCATGGAATCTGTAATAGGATACTTGGGAGCACATTGAATCCTATGGTGACAAAGGAAATATCTTCAGATAAAAATCGAATAGAAGCTTTCTGAGAATCTGCTTTGTGATGTGTGAATTCATCTCACAGAATTACACCATACTTTTCATTGAGTAGTATGCTAACACTCTTTTCATGGAATGTGCAATAGGATATTTTGGAGCACATTGAGGCCTGTAGTGAAAAAGGAAATATCCTCAGATAAAAAATAGAAAGAAACTTTCTGAGAAACTGCTTTGTGATAGTGAATTCACCACACAGAGTTACACTGTTATTTTCATTGAGCTGCTTGATAACACTGTTTTCATGGAATCTGCAATAGGATATTAGGGAGGGCATTGAAGCCTATGGTGAAAAAGGAAACATCCTCAGATAAAAAGCAAAAGGAAGCTTTCTGCTATACTTCTTTTGGATGTTTGAATTCATCTCACAGAATTACACTGTTCTTCTCATTTATCAGTTTGGTAACACTGTTTTTTTTTTTTTGGAATCTGCAATGGGATATTTTGGAGCACACAGAAGCTTATGGTGACAAAGAAAATATCCTCATATAAAAAGTAGAAAGAAGATTTCTGAGAAACCGCTTTGTGATGAGTTAAATTATCTCAAAGAGTTACTTGACCTTTTCATTTAGGAGTTCGGTTGCACTGTTTTTGGGAAATCTGAGAAAGGATATTTGGGATCGCATTGAAGCCTATGGTAACAAAGTAAATATCCTCAGATAAAAACTAGAAGGAAGCTTTCTGAGAAAGTTCTTTGTGATGTGTGTATTCACCTAATAGTCTTACACCATTTTTTCTTTGCATTGAGCAGTTTGATAAACCCTGTTTTCATGGAATCTACAACAGGATATTTGGGAGCACATTGAATCCTTTGGTGACAAAGGAAATATCCTCAGATAATAAACCAAAAAGAAGCTTTCTGAGAGATTGCTTTTGGATGTGTGAATTGATAGCACAGTTACACTGTTCTTTTCATTGAGCAGTTTACTAACACTGTTTTCTTGGAATCTGCAATAGGATATTTAGGAGCACATTGAAACCTATGGTGACAAAGAAATATCCTCAAATAAAAACGAAAAAGATGCTTTTTGAGAAACTGCTTTTGGTGCGTCAATTCATCTCACAGAGTTACACTGTTTTTTTTTTTTTTTTGAGGCGGGGTCTCGCTCTGTCACCCGGACTGGAGTGCAGTGGAGTTACACTGTTTTTTTAATGAGCAGTTTGAAAACACTGTTTTCATGGAATATGCAATAGGATATTTGAGAGTACATTGAAGCCTATGATGACAAAGGTAATATCCTCAGACAAAAATGGAAAAGAAGCTTACAGAATTACACCATTGCTTTCATTGAGCAGTTTGCTAACACTGTTTTCCTGGAATCTTCTACAGGATATTTGGGAGTGCTTTGAAGCCTATGGTGACAAAGGAAATTTCCTCAAACAAAAACAAAAAGAAACTTTGTGATAAACTGCTCTATGATGTGTGAATTCATCTCACAGATTTACACCTTTCTTTTTGTGGGGTAGTTTGTTAAGACTATTTTCCTGGAATCTGCAAAGGGATGTTTGTGTGTGCTTTGAGGCAAAAAGTGAAAAAAGAAATATCCTCACACAAAAACTAGAGAGATGCTTCTTGAGAAACTGCTTTAAAATATGTGAATTCATCTCACAAAGTTACATGATTCTTTTCATGGAGCAGTTTGGTAGCACCGGTTTTGGGGATTCTGAGAATGGATATTTTGTTTCGAACTGAAGCCTATGGTGAAAAAGGAAATAATCTCAGATAAAAACCAGAAGGAAACTTTCTGAGGAACTGCATTGTGATGTGTGAATTCATCTCACAGAGCTACACTGCTCTTGGCATTGAATAGTTTGGTTAGACTGTTTTCTTGTAATCTGCAATCTGATATTTTGAAGCACATTGAAGCTTATGGAGACAAAGGAAATATCCTCATATTAAAACTAGACAGAAACTTGCTGAGAAACTGCTTTGTGCATTGTCAATACATCTCACTGAGTTACATGATTCCTTTCATGGATTAGTTTGGTAACATTGTTTTTGGTGAATCTGAGGAAGGATATTTTGGATCTCATTGAAGCCAAAGGTGACAAAGGAAGCATCTTTAGATAAAAACTAGAAAGAAACTTTCTGAGAAAGTTGTTTGTGATGTGTAAATTCATCTAACAGAGCTACACCTTTCTTTTCATGGAGCAGTTTGCTGACACTGTTTTCGTGGAATCTGCAAAGGGACATTTGGGAGCGTAATGAGGCCTATAGTGAAAAAGGAAACATCCTCAGAAAAAAGCAAGAAAGAAGCTTTCTGAGAAACTTCTTTGTGATGTGTGAATTCATTTCATAGAGTTACACATTTATTTTCATGCAGCAGCTTGCTAACACTGTTTTCCTGTAATCTACAAAGGGATCTTTAGGAGTGTATTGAGGCTTATGGTGACAAAGGAAACCTCCTCATAAAAAATAGAAAGAAGCTGTCTAAGAAACTGCTTTATGATGTATGAATTCATCTCACAGAGTAACACTGTTCTTTTCATTGATCAGTTTACTATCACTGTTTTTTTTTTTTTTTTTCAATCTTCAGTGGGATATTTCAGAGCCCATTGAAGCATATGGTGAAAATGGAAACATCCTCATATAAAAAATAGAAATAATTTTCTTGAGAAACTTCTTTGTGATTTGTAAATTTTTCTCAGACAGATACATGATTCTTCTCATGGATCAGTTTGGTACCACTGATTTTGGGGGTTTGAGAAGGGATGTTTTGCATTGCATTGACGCATAGGGTAACAAAGGAAATACACTCAGATAAAAACTAGAAAGAAACTTTTTGGAATTTTTTTGTGATGCGTTTTTTCATGTCACAGGGTTATGCCTTTCTATTCATGGAACAGCTTGCTAACACTGCTTTCATGGAATCTGCAAAGGTACATTTGGGAGCACATTGAGGCCTATAGTGAGAAGAGAAGTATCCTCTGATAAAAACCAAAAAGAAGCTTTCTGAGACACTGCTTTGTGATGTGGGAATTCATCTCACAGATTTACACTGTTCTTTTCATTGAGCAGATTGCTCACCCTGTATTATTGGAGTCTGCAATGGGATATTTTGGAGCACATTGAAGCTTTTAGTAACAAAGAAAATATCCTCACATAAAAACTAAAAAAAAGCATTCTGAGAAACAGCGTTGTCATGTGTTAATTCATCTCACGGAGTTACAAGAGTCTTTTCATGTAGCAATATGGTAGCAATGTTTCTGGGGAATCTGAGAAAGGATATTTTGGATCACATTGGAGCCTAAGGTGACAATGGAAATATCTTGAGATAAAAATGAAAAAGAAGCTATCCAATAAGCTGTTTTGTGATGTGTGAATTCATCTCACAGGGATACACTGTTCTTTTCATTGAGCAGTTTGTTCACACTGTATGCTTAGAATCTTCAATGGGTTATTTCAGAGCTTATTGAAGCTTATGGTGACAAAGGAAATATCCTCATACAAAATCTAGAAAGAAGCTTTATGAGAAACTGCTTTGTGATTTGTGAATTCATCTCACAGAGTTACACCTTACTTTTCATGGATCAGCGTGGTAGCACTGCTTTTGGGGAATCTGAAAAGGGATATTTTGCATCGCTTCGAAGCCTCTGGTGACAAAGGAAATACCCTAGATAAAATCTATAAAGAAGCTTTCTGAGGAACTTCTTTGTGATGTGTGAATTCATCTCACAATGTTACACCGTTCTTTTCATGGAGAAATTTGGTAACACTTTTTCCGTTTAATCTGCAATGGGATATTCCAGAGGGCATTGAGGATTTGGTGAAAAAGGAAATATCCTCACATAAAAACTAGAAAGAAGGTTTCTCAGAAACAACTTTGGAGACAAAGGAAATATTATCATATAAAAACTAGAAAGAAGCTTTCTGAGAAACTTCTTCATGATGTATATATTCATCTCTTAGAGTAACACCTTTCTTTTTATGGAGCAGTTTTCTAACACTGTTTTCTTGGAATCTACAAAGGGTTATTTGGGATCTCATTGAAGCCTATGGTGACAAAGGAAATATCTTCAGATAAAAACCAAAAATAAGCTTTCTGAGAAACAGTTTTGTGATGCGTGATTTCATCTCACTCAGTTACACTTTTTTTTTCATTGAGAAGTTTGCTAACACTTTTCTTGTTTAATCCGCAATGGGATATTCGGGCAAACATTCAGGGATAAAGTGAAAAAGGAAATATCCTCAGAAAAAAACTAGAAAGATTTCCGAGAAAATTTTTTGTGATGTGTGAATTCATCTCACAGAGATTCAGCTTTCTTTTATGGTGCAATTTGCGAACACTGTTTTGGTGGAATCTCCAAAGGGATATTTGCAAGCACATTGAGGCCTATCTTGATAAAGGGAGTATCCACAGATAAAAAGTAGAAAGAGGATTTCTGAGAAACTGATTTGTGATGTACGAATTCATCTCACAATGTTACAGCGCTCATTTCATTGGGTAGTTTGCTAACACTGTTTTCGTGGAATCTGCAAAGGGATATTTGAGAGCACAACGAAGTCTATAGTAACAAAGGTAATATCCTCAGAAAAAAACCAAAAAGAAGCTTTCTGAGAGACTGCTTCATGATGTGTGAATTGAATTCACAGAGTTACACTGTTGTTTTCATTGAGCAGTTTGTTGACACTGTTTTCTTGGAATTTGCAATGAGATATATTATTGAAGCTTATGGTGAAAAAGTAAATATCCTCAGACAAAAACTAGAAAGAAGCCTCTTGAGAAACTGCTTCACGATTTATGAATTCATCTCAGAGAGTTACATCTTTCTTTTCACGGAGTAGTTTGGTAGCACTGTTTTTGGGGAATCTGAGAAGGGATATTTTGGATTACATTGATACCTATATTGACAAAGGAAATCTGCTCAGATAAAAACTAGATGGAAACTTTCTGGAAAACTCCTTCATTATGTGTGAATTCATCTCACCATGTTACACCTTTCTTTTCATGGAGCAGTTTGCTAACACTGTTTTTTGCGCAATCTGCAAAGGGATATTTGTTAGTTCCTTGAGATCTAAGGTGAAAAATAAATATTTTGAGATAAAAACTAGAAAGCCGTTTTCTGAGAAACTGCTTTGTGATGTGTGAATTAATCTCACAGAGTTACACCACTGTTTTAATGGAGCAGTTTGGTAGTAATGTTTTTGTGTAATCTGAGAAAGGATTTTTTGAATTGCATGGAAGTCTATGGTGACAAATGAAATATCCTCAGACAAAAACTAGAAAGAAGCTTTCTGAGAAAGATTTTGCGATGTGTGAATGCATGTAACAGAGTTACACCTTTCTTTTTAGGGAACAGTTTTCTAACACTGTTTACGTGGAATCTGCCATGGGATATTTTTCAGTGCATTGAGGCCTATAGTGAGAAAGGAAATATCCTCATATAAAAGCGAGAAAACAGCATTCTGAGAAACCGCTTTGTGATGTGTTAGTTCATCTCATAGAGTTGCACCAATCCGTTCAAGGATCATTTGGTAACACTGCTTTGGGGGAATTTGAGAAGGCATATATTGGATTGCATTGAAGCCTGTGTTGACAAAGGAAATATCCTCAGAATTAAACTAGAAATAATTTTTCTGAGAATGTAGTTTGTGATATGTGATTTCATTTCACAGAGTTACACAGTTCTTTTCATTGATCAGTTTGATAACCTGTATTTGTGGAATCTGCAATAAGATATTTGGGATCTCATAAAGCCTATGGTGACAGGGGAAATATCCTCAGATAAAAACTGAAAAGAAGCTTTTTGAGAAACTGCTTTGTGATGTGTGAATTCATCTCACAGAGTTACACTCCTTTTTTCATCGAGCAGTCTCCTAACACTCTTTTTGTGGAATCTGCAAAGGGATATTTTGGAGCAAATTGAGGCCTATGGTGAAAAAGGAATTATCCTCAGACAAAAACTTGAAAGAAGCTTTCTGAGAAACTGATTTGTGATGTGTGAATTCATCTTATGGAGTTACACTGTACTTTTCACTCAGCAGTTTGCTAACACTGTTTTCTTGGAATCTGCAGTGGAATATATCAGAGCACATTGAAGATTATGGTAACAAAGGGAATGTCCTCAGATAGAAACCAGAAATAAGCTTTCTGAAAAAATGTTTTGTGATGTATGAATTCATCTCACAAAGTTATACCGTTCTTTTCATTGAGAGGTTTGCTAACACTTTTCTCGTTTAATCTACAATCTGATATAAGGGCACACATTCAGGAACATAGTGACAAAATAAATATCCTCAGATAAAAATTAGAAAGAAGTTTTCTGAGAAAGATTTTTTTGTGATGTGTGAATTCATCTCAGAAAGTTACACACTCCTTTTCATGAATCAGTTTCCTAACATTGTTTTCATGGAATCTGCAAAGGGATATTTGGGAGTGCTTTGAGGCCTATAGTGATAAAGGAAATGTCATCAGAAAAAAAAAAAAAAAAGAGAAAGAAGCTTTCTGAAAAATTACATTGTGATTTGTGAATTCATCCCACATAGTCACACCATTCTTTACATTGAGCAGTATGATAAGAATGTTTTGTGGAATCTGCAATAGGATATTTGGGAGCACTTTGAAGCCTATGGTGACAAAGGAAATACCCTCTCATAAAAAACAAACAGACACTTTCTGAGAAACTGCTTTGTGATGTGTGAATTCATCTCTTAGTGTTACATTTTTCTTTTCATTGAGCAGTTTTCTAACACTGTTTTTTTGGAGTCTACAGTGGCATAGTTCAGAGCGAATTGAGGTCTGTGTTGAAAAAGTTATTATCCTCAGATAAAAACTAGAAAGAAGCATTCTGAGAAACTTCTGTGTGATGTGTGCATTCATCTCACGGAGTTACACTATACTTTTCACTCAGCAGTTTGCTAATGCTGTTTTATTGGAATCTGCAGTGGGATACATCGGAGCGCATTGAAGATTATGGTGAGAAAGGAAATATCCTCAGATAAAAACTAAAAATAAGATTTCTGAGAAAATTCTTTGTGATGTGTGAATTCTTCTCACAGAGTTACACCGTTCTTTTCATATAATCTGCAAATGGATATTCGGGCACACATTCAGGAATATAGTGTAAAGAAAATATCCTCAGATAAAAACTAAAAAGAAGTTTTCTGAGAAACGGCTTTGTGATGTATGAAGTAATTTCACGGAGTTATACTATTATTTTCATGGAGCACTTTGGTAGCAATGTTTTTGGGGAATCTGAGAAGGGATATTTTGAATTGCATTGAAGCCTATGGTGACAAAGGAAATATTTTCAGACAAAAACTAGGAAGAAGCCTTCTGAGAAAGTTATTTGTGATGTGTGAATTCATCTAACAGAGTTACACCTTTCTTTTCATGGAGCAGTTTTCTAACACTGTTTACATGGAACCTGCAAAGGGATATTTGTGAGTGCATTGATGCCTATAGTGAAAAAGGAAATATCCTCAGCTAAAAAAGAGAAAGAAATATTCTGAGAAACTGTTTTGTAATGTGTTAATTCATCTCACAGAGTTGCACAATTCTTTCCATGGATCATTGGTAACACTTTGTTTGGGGAATCTGTGAAGGCATATTTGGCTCGCACTGATGATTGTGTTGACAAAGGAAATATCATCAGAAAAAACTAGAAAGAAGTTTTCTGAGAAAGTAGTTTGTGATGTGTGAATTCACTGCACACAGTTACATGGTTCTTTTCTTTGAGCAGTTTGATAACACTGGTTTTGTGGAATCTACCATAGGATAATTGGGAGTGCCTTAAAGCCTATGGTGACATAGCTAATATCCTCAGATAAAAACCCAAAAGAAGCTTTCTGAGAAACTTCTTTGTGATGTGTTAATTCATCTAACAGAGTGATACAATTCTTTTCATGGATCATTGGTAACACTGTTTTTGGGGAAACTGAGATGGCATACTTGGATCACATTGAAGCCTGTGTTGACAAAGGAAATACCATCAGATAAGAACTAGAAAGAAGCTTTCTGAGAAAGTTCTTCCTGATATGTGAATTCATCTCACAGAGATACACATTCCTTTTCATGAATCAGTTTCCTAACATTGTTTTCATGGAATCTGCAAAGGGATATTTGGGAGCAATTTGAGGCCTATAGTGAAAAAGAAAATATTATCAGAAAAAAATGAGAAAGAAGCTTTCTGAGAATCTGCTTTGTGATGCGTGAATTCATCTCACAGAGTTACATCATTCTTTAAACTGAGTAGTTTGATAACACTGTTTTCATGGATTCTGCAATAGGATATTTGTGCTTTGAAGCCTGTGGTGACAAAGGAAATATCCTCTGATAAAAAGCAAAAAGATGCTTTCTGAGAAACTGCTTTGCAATGTGTGAATTCATCTCACAGAGTTACACTGTTCCTTTAATTGAAAAGTATGCTAACACTGTTTCCTTGGAATCTGCAAAGCATATTTCAGAGCCCATTGAAGCTTATTGTGACAACGGAAATATCCTCAGGGAAAAACTGGAATGAAGTTTTCCGAGGCACTGCTTTGTGGCCTGATATTTTTCATGGAGCAGTTTGGTGGCACTGTTTTTGGGGAATCTGAGAAGTGATATTTTGGATCGTATTGAAGACTATGTTGAAAAGGAAATGTCCTCAGATAAATCTACAGAGAAGCGTTCTGAGAAAGTTCTTTGTGAAGTGTGACTTCATCTCACAGAGTTAAAACTTTCTTTCCATGGAGCAGTTTCCTAAAACTGTTTTCATATAAATTTCAAGCTCATATTTTGGAGCACATTGAGGCCTATGATAAAAAACTAAGTATCCTCAGATAAAAACCAAAAAGAAACATTCTGAGAAACTACTTTGTGATGTGTGAATTCATCTCACAGTATTACACTGTCCTTTTCATTCCGCAGCTTGCTAACACTGTTTTCTTGGGATCTGCAAAGGTATATTTCAGAGCGTATTGAAGCCTATGTCAAAAAACTAAATATCCTCAGATAAAAACTAGAAAGAAACTTTCTACGAAACTGCTTTATGATGTGTGAATTCATCTCACAGAGTTACATCTTTTTTTTCATTGAGCTGTTTGAAAACATTGTTTTTGTGGAATCTTGAAAGGGAGCAGATTGTGGCATATAATGAGAAAGAAAATATCCTCACATAAAAACTAGAAAGAAGCTTTCTGAGAAACTGCTTTTTGATGTGTGAACTCATCTCACAGGGTTACACTTTTATTTTCATTGAGCTGTTTGCTAACACTGGTTTCTGGGGATCTGCATTGGGATATTTCAGACAGCATTGAAGTTTATGGTGACAAAGGAAATATCCTCAGACAAAAACTAGAAAAAAAGCTTTCTGAGAAACTGCTTTGTGTTTTCTGAATTCATCTCACGGCATTACATCATTCTTTTCATGAAACAGATTGGTAGTACACTTTTTGGGGAATCTGAGAAGGGATATTTTGGATGGCATTGGTGCCCATGTTGACATATGAAACACCATCAGATAAAAACTACAAAGAAGTGTTCTGAGAAAGAATTTTGTGAAGTGGGTTTTCATCTCACAGTGTTACACTTTATTTTTCATGGAATTGTTTGCTAACACTGTTTTCATGGAATCTGCCAAGGTATATTTGTGATCGCATTGAGGCCTATGGTGAAAAACTAAATGATCTGAGATAAAAATTGGAAAGAAGACTCCTGAGAAACTGCTTTGTGATGTGGAAATTCATCTCACAGTGTTACACTGTTCTTTTCCTTGATCAGTTTGCTAAAATTGTTTTTGTGGAATCTGCAAAGGGATATTTGGGAGCAAATTGAGGTCTTGAGTGTAAAAGAAAATATTCTCACATAAAAACTAGAAAGAAGCTTTCTGAGAAACTGCTTTGTGATGTGTGAATTCATCTCCCAGAGTTACACTGTTCTTTTCATTGAGCAGTTAGCTAACCCTGTTTTCTTGGAATCTGCAATGGGATATTTCAGAGTGCATAGGAGCTTATGGTGAAAAAGGAAATATCCTCAGACAAAAACCAGAAAGAAACTTTCTGAGAAATCACTTGTTGATGTGTTAATTCACCTCTCAGAGTTACATGATTCTTTTCATGGATCAGTTTGTGAGCACTGTTTTTGGGGAATCTGAGAAGGGATATTTAGGATCGCATTGAAGCCTATGGTGACAAATTAAATGTACTCAGATAAAAACTACAAAGAAGCATTCTGAGAAAGTTCTTTGTGATGTGTGAATTCTTCCCACAGAGTTACACCTTTATTTTCCTGGAGCAGCTTGTTAACACTCTTTTCATGGAATCTGCAAAGGGATATTTGAGAGTGCATTTAGGCATATAGTTAAAAGTTAAAAATCCTGAGATAAGAAATAGAAAGAAGCTTTCTGAGAAACTGCTTTGTGATGTGTGAATACATCTCACAGGATTACACTGTTTTTTCATTGAGCAGTTTGCAAACACTGTTTTCTTGGAATCTTCAATGGTATATTTTGGAGCACCTTGAAGCTTCTGGTGACAAATGAAATATCCTCATATAAAAATTAGAAGAAAGTGTTCTGAGAAAGTGCTTTGTGATGTGTTAATTCATGTCACAGGCTTACACGATTCTTTTCATGTAGCAGTTTGGTAACACTGTTTTTGGGGAATTTGAGAAGGGATAATTTGGATCGCATTGATGTCTATGGTTACTAAGAAAATATCCTCAGATAAAAGTGAGAAAGAACCTTTCTGAGAAACTGCTTTGTGATGTGTGTTTTCGTCTCACAGAGGTACACTGTTCTTTTCATTGAGCAGTTTGCAACCACTGTTTTCTTGCAATCTGCAGTGGGATATTTCAGAGCACATTGAAGCTTATTTTGATAAAGGATATATTCTCTGACAAAAACTAGACAGAATCTTGGTGTGAAACTGCTTTGTGATCTAATACATCCCACAGAGTTACTTGATTCTTTTCATCCATCAGTTTGGTAGCACCGTTTTTGAGGAATCTGAGAAGGGATACTTTGGATCACATTGAAGCATATGGTAACAAAGGATGTCTTCTCAGATAAAATCTAAAAAGGAGCTTTCTGAGAAACTTCTTTGTGATGTGGGAATTCATCACACAGAGTTATACCTTTCTTTTAATGGAGCAGTTTACTAATACTGCATTCACGGGATCTGCAAAGGGATGTTTTGGAGTGCATTCAGGCCTGTGTTGATAAAGGAAATAACCTCAGATTAAAACTAGAAATAAGCTGCGTGAGAAAGTCCTTTGTGATGTGTGAACTCAACTTACAGAGTTACACTATTGTTTTCATTGAGCAGTTTGACAACACTGTTTTCTTGGAATCTGTAATAATGAGATATTTCAGAGAGCATTCATTCTTATGGTGGCAAATTAAATAATATCATATTACTACTAGCAAGAAAATTTCTAAGAAACTGCTTGTGATGTGTTAATTCATCTCACAGAGTTACATGATTCTTTACATAGAGCACTTTGGTATCACTACTTTTGGGGATCTGAGAAGGGATACTTTGCATTGCATTGAAGCCTATGGTGACAAAGGAACTATCCTCAGATAAAAACTAGAAAGACGCTTTCTGAGAAACTGCTTTGTGATGTGTGAATTCTTATCACAGAGTTACACCACTCTTTTGTGGAGCCATTTGCTAACACTACTTGTGCAATCTGAGAAGGTGTATTTTTGATCACTTGGAAACCTATGGTGACAAAGGACATATCCTCAAATAAAAACTAGAAAGAAGCTTTCAGAGAAACTGATTTGTGATGTGAGAATTCAACTCACAGAGTTACACCATTCTTCTCATTGAGAAGTTTGGTAACACTTCGTTCACAGAAACTGCAATGTGATATTAGGCAGTGCATTGAGGCCTGTGGTTTAAAAGGAAATATCCTTAGATAAAGGAAGAAAAAAGGATTGTGAGAAATTGCTTTGTGATGTGTGAATTCATCTCACAGTGTGACACCTTTCCTTACATGGAGCAGCTTGCTAACACTGGTTTCATGGATTCTGCAAAGGGATATTTGGGAGCGCATTGAGGTGTATAATGAAAAGGGAAATATCGTCAGATAAATATTAGAAAGAAGCTTTCTGAGAAACTGTTTAGTGTTGTGAGAATTCATCTCACAGAGTTACACTGTTCTTTTCATTTAACATTTTGCTAATACTGTTTCCTTGGAATCTGTAAAATCTGCAATGGGATATTCCAGAGCACATTGAATCTTATGGTGACAACGAAAATATTCTCATATAAAAACCAGAAAGAAGCATTCTGAGAAACAGCTTTCTGATGTGTTAATTCATCTCACAGAGTTCATGATTCTTTTCATCGAGTAGTTTGGTAGCATTGTTTCTGGGAGTCATGAAGGGATATTTTGGATGGCACTGAAATATATGGAGAATAAGGAAATATCCTCAGATAAAACTAGAAAGAAACTTTCTGAGAACTTCTTTGTGATGTGTGAATTCATCTCACAGAGTTACAGTGTAGTTTTCATTGAGAAGTTTGCTAACACTTTTGTTGTTGAATCTGCAATAGGATACTTCAGAGAGCATTGAGGCCTATGGTGAAAAAGGAAATATCCTCAGATAAAAACTAGAAAGAAGTTTTCTGAGAATCCACTTTGTGATGTGTTAATACACCTCACAAAATTACACCATTCTTTTCATTGTGCCGTTTAATAACACTGTTTTCATGGAATCTGCAATAGGATATTTTGGATTGCATTGAAGCCTATGGTAACATGGGAAATATCCTCAGATATAAATTAGAAAGAATCTTTCTGACAAAGTTGTTGGTGATGTGTGATTTCATCTCACAGAGTTACACCATTTTTTTTTCAAGGAGCAGTTTCCTAACACTGTTTTTGTGGAATCTGCAAAGGGTTTTTGGGGAGCACATTGATTCATTTAGTAAAAAAGGAAATATCCTCAGATAATAAGTACAAAGCAGCTTTCTGAGAAACTGCTTTGTGATGTGGGAATTCATCTCAGAGTTATGGCATTCTTTCCTTGAGCAGTCTGATAACACTGGTTTTGTGGAATCTGTAATAGGATAATTGGGAGTGCATTGAAGCCTAAGGTGAAGAAGGAAATATCCTCAGATAAAAACCAAAAGGAAAATTTCTGAGGAACTGCTTTGTGATGTGTGAATTCATGTCACAGAGTTATACCGTTCTTTTTGGTGAGAAGTTTGCTGACACCTTTTTCGTTTAATCTGCAATGTGATATTTGTTGATGCATTGAGGACTGTGGTGAATAAGGAACTATCTTCAGATAAAAACCAGAAAGAATCTCTCTCAGAAATTGCTTTCTGGTGTGTCAATTCATCTTCCAGAGGTGCAATGTTCTTTTCTTTGGGCAGTTTGATAACATTGTGGAATCTGAAAAGGGATATTTGGGAGCACATTCGGGCCTATGCTGATAAAAGAAATACCCTCAGACAAAACCAAGAAACAAGCTTTCTGAGGAATTTCTTTATGATATGTGATTTCATCCAACAGAGTTATACCATTTTTTTCATGGAGCAGTTTGCTAAAACTGTTTTTGTGGAATCTGCAACGTGATATTTGGGAGTATGTTGAGGCCTACACTGATAAAACAAATATCCTCAGGAAAAAATCTAGAAAGAAGCCTATTGAGAAACTTCATTATGATGTGTGAATTCATCTCATATAGTTACATCATTCTTTTTTTGAGGAGTCTGATAACACTGGTGTCATGGAATCTAATAGAATATTTGGGAGTCCATTAAAGCCTATGGTGACAAGGGAAATATCCTCAGATAACAACTAAAAGGAAGCTTTCTGAATATCTGCTTTGTGATGTGTGAATTGATCTCACAGAGTTACACCATTATTTTCACTGAGAAGTTTAATAACACTTTTTACATTTAAAATGCAATGGGCTATTCGGGTGCACATTGAGGCATATGGTGTAAAAGGAAATATCCTCAGATAAAAACTAGAAAGAAGCTTTCTGAGAAAGTTTTTGTGATGTGTGATTTCATCTCACAGAGTTAAAACTTTCTTTTCATGGAGGAGTTTGCTAATACTGTTTTCATGGAATCTGAAATGGGATATTTGGGATCGCATTGAAGCCTTGGAAATATCCTCAGATAAAAACTAGAAAGAAGATGCCTGAGAAAGAAGGTTTCTGTGAATTCATCTCAGAGAGTTACACTGTTGTTTCATTAACCAGTTTGATAACACTATTTTCGTGGCATCTGCAATAAGATACTTGAGAGTGAATTGAAGCCTGTGGTGACAAATTAAATTTCCTCAGAGTAAAACCAAAAGGAAGCTTTCTGAGAAATAGCTTTGTGATGTGAGAATTCATCTCACAGATTTACACATTTCTTTTCATGGAGCAGTTTGCTCACACTATTTTTGTGGAATCTGCAAAGGGCTGTTCACAAGTGCATTGAGGCAAATGTCGAAAAAGGAAATATCCTCAGATACAAACTAGAAAGATTCTTTCTGAGAACCTACTTTGTGATTTGTGAATTCATCTCACAGAGTTACACGATTCTTTTCATGGAGCAGTTTGGTAGCATTGTTTTGGGGAATCTGAGAAGGGATATTATGGATCACTGAAGCCCATAGTGACAAAGGAAATGAGTCCTTTGTGATGTGTGAATTTATTTCACAGAGTTACACCTTTCTTTTCATGGAGCAGTTTGCTAACAATGTTTTCGTGGAATCTGAAAAGTGATATTTGGGAGTGCTTTGAGGCCTATAGTGAAAAAGGAAATATCCACAGATTAAAACTAGAAAGAAGCTTTCAGAGAAACTGCTTTATGATGTGTAAATTCATCTCACAGAATTATACCAATCACTTCATTGAGCAGTTTGATAACACTCTTTTGGTGGAGTCTACAATAGTATATTTGGGAGCATATTGAAGCCTATGGTGTCAAAGAAAATATCCTCAGATAAAAAACAAAAGGAAGCTTTCTGAGAAACTACTTTGTGATGTGTGAATTCATCTCACAGGGTAACACTGCTCTTTTCGTGGAACAGTTTGCAAACATTGTTTTCTTGGAATATGCAATGGGATATTTCAGAGTGCATTGAAGCTTTTGGTGACAGAGGAACTATCCTCATACAAAACCTATAAAAATGCTTTCCGAGAAACCTCTTGGTGATTTGTGAATTCACCTCGTGGAGTTACAGCTTTCTTTCCAGAGAGCAGTTTGATAGCGCTGTTCTTGGGGAATATGAAAAGGGATACTTTGGATCACATTGAAGTCTAATGTGACAAGGGAAATATCCACAGGTAAAAACTATAAAGAAACTTTCTGAGAAAGTTCTTTGTGATGTCTGAATTCATCTCACAGAGTTTCATCTCTCTTCTCATGGAGCAGTTTGATAACACTGTTGTCATGGAATCTGCAATAGGATATTTCAGAGTGCATTGAAACCTCTAGTGAAAAAGGACATATCCTCAGATAAAAACAAAAAGAAGCTTTCTGAGAATCTGCTCTGTGATGTGTGAATTCATCTCACAGAGTTACATTGTTCTTTTCATGGAGCAGTTTGCTAACACTGTTTTCTTGATATCTGCAATGGGATATTTCAGAGCGCATTGAAGTTTATGGGAACAAAGAAAATATCCTCAGACAAAAACTTGAAAGAAGCTTTCTGAGAAATTACTTTGTGATTTGTGAACTCATCTCACGGAGTTGCACCTTTATTTTTTTGGAGCGCTTTAATAACACTGATTCCATGAAATCTGCATAGGTATATTTGGGAGGACCTTGAGTTCCATGGTGATATAGGAAATATCCTCAGATAAAAACTAGAAAGAAGCTTTCTGAGAAACCACTTTGAGACATATGAGTTCATCTCACACAGTTGCACTGTTCTTTTTGTTGAGCAGTTTGCCAACACTGTTTTAGAGGTATCTGCAAAGGGATAATTGGGAGTGATTGAGGCATACAGCAAAGGAAATATCCTCAGGAAAAAAAAAAAAAAAAAAACTACACAGAAATTTTCTGAGAAACTGCCTTGGGGTGGGTTAATTTATTTCACAGAGTTACATCATTCATTTCATGGAGGTGTTTGTTAGCCCTGTTTTTGTGGAATCTGCAGAGGGATATTTTGGAGCACAGAGGAGACTGAGGTGAAGAAAGAATTTTCTTTAGGTAACAACTGGACAGGAGCTTTTGGAGAAACTCCTTTGTGATGTGAGAATTCATCTCAGAGAGCTCTTCATTTTGGGTGAGGGAGAATTTTGGCATCACTGTTTTTGTGGTGTCTGAGAAGGGATATTTAGAAGCCCATTCAGGCTTATGGTGAAAAAGAAAATATCCTCAGACAAAAACTAGAAAGAAGCTTACTGACAAACTGCTTTGTGCTGTGCTAATTCATCTCAAAGAGCTGCATGATCATTTTCTAGGATCAGCTTGGTAGCAATGAGTTGGGGAATCTGAGAAGGAACATTTTGTATCACATTGAAGCCTATGGTGAAAAAGGAAATATCTTCAGACAAAAACCAAAAAGAAATTTTCTGAGAAACTACTTTGTGATGTGTGAATTCATCTCACAGAGTTACACCGTTCTTTTCATTGAGCAGTTTGGTAACACTGTTTTTGTCGAATCTGCAAAAGTATATTCGGGAGTGCATAGTATCGAGTGCCAAAAAAGGAAATATCTTCAGATAAGAACTAGAAAGAAGCTTTAAGAGAAACAGATTTGTGAGGACTGAATTCATCTCACAGAGTTACACCATTCTTTTCATGGAGCACTTTGGTAGCATTGTTTTTGGGGAATATGAGAAGGGATACTTTGGATCCCATTGAAGCTTATAGTGAAAAAGGGAATATCCTCACATAAAAACAAGAAAGAAGCATTCTGAGAAACGGCTTTGTGATGTGTGTATTCATCTCTCAGAGTTGCAGGATTCATTTCTTCGAGCTGTTAGCTAACACTGTTTTCATGGAATCTGCAACAGGATATTTGGGAGCGCATTGAAACCTATGGTGACAAAGGAAATATCCTCAGGCAAAAACCAAAAAAAGTTTTCTGAGAAACTGCTTGTGATTTGTGAATTCATCTCACTGATTCACACTTATTTTCTGAGAGCAGTTTGCTAACATTACTTTCATGTTATATACAAAGAGATATTTGCGAGTGCATTGAGGCCTACAGTGAAAAAGGAAATATCCTCACACCAAAACTAGAAAGAAGATTTCTGAGAAACTGCTTTGTGATTTATGAATTCATCTCACAGAGTTACATGATTCTTTCATGGAGTAATTGGTAGCACTACTTTTGGGGAATCTGAGGCAGGACATTTTAGATTGCCTTGAAGCCTTTAGTTACAAAGGAAATATTCTCAAATAAAATCTAGAAAGAAGAATTCTGAGAAATTCAGTTTTGATGTGTGAATTCACGTCACAGAGTTACACCAATCTTTTCATTGAGAAGTTTGCTAACAGTTTTCTCGTAGAATCTGCCATGGAATATTCGGGAGCACATTGAGGTATATGGTGAAATAGTAAATATCTTCAGATAAAAACTAGAATGAAACTTTCTGAGAAACCGCTTTGTGATGTGTTAATTGATCTCACAGAGTTACAAGATTCTTTTCATGCACCTTTTTGATAACACTTTTTTTGGGGAACCTGAGAAGAGATACTTTGGATAACCTTGAAGCCTATGGGGACAAAGAAAATATTCTCAGACAAAAACCAAAAGCAGTTTTCTGATAAACTGCTTTGTGATGTGTGAATTCATCTCACAGAGTAACACAATTCTTTTCATAGAGCAGTTTGTTGACTCTGTTTTCATGAAATTTAAAAAGTGATATTTGTGCTAGTTGAGACCTATGTTGAAAAAGGAAATATCCTCAGACGAAAACTAGAAAAAAGCTTTCTGATAAACTGCCTTGTGATGTGTGAAATCTCAAAGAGGTACACCTTTATTTACATGGAGCAGTTTGATAACACTGTTTACGTGGAATCTATAAAGGGATATTTGGGGCCTATGGTGAAATTGGAAATATCCTCAGATAAAAACTAGAAAGTAGATTTCTGAAAAACCGCATTGTGATATGTGAATTAACCTTACAGAGATACACCATTCTTCTCATTGAGCAGTGTGCTACTACTATTTTTGTGGAATCTACAATATTATATTTCAGAGCACAATAAAGCCTGTGGTGACAAAGTAAATATCCTCAGATTAAAACCAAAAGAAGCTTTCTGAGAAACTCTTTGGTGATGTGTGAATTCATCTCACAGAGTTACACTGTTCTTTTCATTGAGCAGTATGCTAACACTGTTTTCTGGGAATCTGCAATGGGATATTTCAGTGCACACTGAAGCTTATGGTGACAAATGAAATATGCTCAGACCAAAACTAGAAAGAAGTTTCCTGAGAAACTTCTCTGTGGTGTGTTAATTCGTCTCAAAGAGTTACAAGATTCTTTTCATGGATCAGTTTGGTAGCATCATTTTTGAGGAATCTGAGAGGGACATTTTAGATCACATCAGAGTCTATGATGACAAAGGTAATATCCACAGAATAAAACTAGAAAGAAGCTTTATGAGAAAGTTCTTTGTCATGTGTGATTTCATGTCAGAGAGCTAAACCTTTCTTTTCATGGAGCAGGTTGCTATAACTGTTTTTTTTTTTTTTTTTTGAGATGGAGTCTCGCTCTATCGCCCAGGCTGGAGTGCAGTGGCACGATGTCAGCTCACTGCAAACTCCGCCTCCCGGGTTCACGCCATTCTCCTGGCTCAATTTTTTGTATTTTTAGTAGAGACGGGGTTTCACCATGTTAGCCAGGATGATCTCGATCTCCTGACCTTGTGATCCACCCGCCTCGGCCTCCCAAAGTGCTGGGATTACAGGCGTGAGCCACCGCGCCTGGCGCTATAACTGTTTTCGTGGAATCTGCAAAGGGATATTTGGGAGTACATTGAGGCCTACAGTGAAAAAGGAATTATACTCAGAAAAAAAAAAAAAAACTAGAAAGAAGGTTTCTGAGAAACTGCTTTGTGATGTGTGAATTCATCTCAGAGACTTATACCATTGTTTTCTTTGAGGAGTTTGATAACACAATTCTCATGGAATCTGCAATAGGATATTTTGGAGTGCATTGAAGCCTACAGTGACAAAGGAAATATCCTCAGATAAAAACCAGAAAGAAGCTTTCTGAGAAAGTTCTTTGTGATGCGTGATTTCTTCTCACTGAGTAACACCTTTCTTTTCATGGAGCAGTTTGCTAACACTGTTTTTGTGCAATCTACAATAGGATATTTGGGAGCACATGGAAGCCTACGGTGAAAAGGAAATATACTCAGATAAAAATAAAAAAGAATCTTTCTGAGAAACTGCTTTCTGATGTGTGAATTCATATAACAGAGTAACACTGTTCTTTTCATTGAGCAGTTTGCTAACACTGTTTTCTTGGAATCTGCAATGGGATATTTCAGAATGAATTGAAACTTATGGTGACAAAGGAAATATCCTCAGAAAAAACTAGAAATAAGATTTCTGAGAATCTCCTCTGTGATTTGTGAATTCATCTCACAGAGTTACAGGATTCTTTTCATGGAGCAGTTTGGTTACACTGTTTTTGGGGAATCTGAGAGGGGATAATTTGTATCGCATTGAAGTGTATGGTGACAAAGGATATATCCTCAGATAAAAACTAGAAGGAAGCTTTCTGAGAAAGTTATTTGAGATGTGTGAATTCATCTCACAGAGGTACACTTTTCTGCTCATGGAGCAGTTGATCACACTGTTTTCATGGTATCTGCAAAGGGATATTTGGGAGCCCATTGGGGCCTATGAAAACTAGAAGGAAGCTTTCTGAGAAACCACTTTGAGAAGTGTGAACTCATCATTCAGAATTAAACCTTTCTTCTAATTAAGCAGTTTGATAAAACAGTTTTCATGTAATCTACAGTAGGATATTTGGGAGCACATTGAAGCCTGTGGTGACAAAGGAACTATCGTCAGAAACAAAAAGAAGCTTTCTGTGAAATGGCTTTTTGATGTGTGATTCACCTCATACAGTTACACCATTCTTGAGAAGTATGCTAACAATTTTTTTCATTTATTCTGCAATAGGATATTTGAGAGCGCCTTGAGGAATATGGTGAAAAAGGAAATATCCTGAGATAAAAACTAGAAAGAAGTTTTGTGAGAAGAAGCACTGTGATATGTGAATTCATCTCACAGAGTTATACTTTTCTTTTCATGAAGCAGTTTGGAAGCACTGTTTTTGGAAAATCTGAGAAGATATATTTGTGGACACATTGAAACCTATAGTGAAAAAGGAAATATCCTCAAATAAAATATAGAAGAAATATTTCTGAGAGAATGCCTTGTGGTAGGTGAATTCATCTCACATAATTCCTACGTTCTTTTCATTGACCAATTTGCTAGAAATGTTTTCACGGTATCTGCAATAGGATATTTGGTAATGCATTGAAACCTATGGTGTCAAAGGAAATATCCTCAGATAAAAAACAAAAGGAAGCTTTCTGAGAACTACTTTGTGATGACTGAATTCATTCTACAGAGTTATACTATTGTTTTCATTGAGAAGTTTGCTAACACAGTTTTATTTGAATCTGCAATGGGATATTTCAGAGTGCATTGACGCTTATGGTGACAAAGGAAATATCCTCATATAAAAACTAGAAAGAAGCTTTCTGAGAAACAGCTTTGTGATTTCTGAATTCATCTCACACAGTGACCCAATTCTCTTCATGGAGAAGTTTGGTAGCACTGCTTTTGGGGAATCTGATAAGAGATATTTTGGATTGCGTTGAAGCCTATGGTGACAAAATTATCATCCTCATATAAAGGAAATATCCACAGGAAAAAACTAGAAAGAAGCATTCTGAGAAACTGCTTTGTGGGGTGTGAATTCATCTCATAGAGTTACACTGTTCATTTCATTGATCAGTATGCTCACACTGTTTTCTTGGAATCTGTAATAGGATATTTTGGAGTGCATTGAAGCTTATGGTGAGAAAGAAATATCCTCAGACTATGACATATCCTCATATAAAAACGAGAAAGAAGCTTTCTGAGAAACCGCTTTGCAATGTGTTAAATCATCTCACAGCGTTACATGAAAATTCACCATGATCAGTGTGTTAGCACAGTTTTCGTGTAATCTGAGAAAGAATATTTTGGATCACATTGAAGTCCATCATGAAGAGGAAACTATCCTCATATAAAACTAGAAGGAAGCTTTTTGAGAAAGTTCTCTGTGCTCTGTGAATTGATCTCACAGAGTTACACCTTTCTTTTCATGGAGCAGTTTGCTAATAGAGTTTTCGTGGAAAGTGAAGAGGGATATTTGGGAGCACATTGAGGCCTACAGTGAAAAAAAGAAATATCCTCAGATAAAAACAAGAAAAAAGCTTTCTACGAAACTGCTTTGTGATTTCTGAATTCATCTCACAGAGTTAAGCCATTATTTTCATTGAGTAGCTTGATAAAACTGCTATCTTAGAATCTGCAAAAGGATATTTGGGAGTGCATTGAAGCCTATGGTGACAAAGGAAATAGCCTTAGATAAAAACAAAAAGGAAGATTTTTGAGAAACTTCTTTGCGATGTGTGAATTCATCTCACTGAGTTACACTGTTCTTTTCATTGAGCAGTTTGCTAACACTGTTTTCTTGGTATCTGCAATGAGATAATTTAGAGCACATTGAAGCTTATTGTGAAAAAGGATATATCTTCCTATAGAAACCAGAAAGAAGCTTTCTTAGAAACTGCTTTGTAATGTGTTAATTCTCACAGAGTTACACGATTCTTTTCACGGATTAATTTGGTAGCACTGTTTTTGGGCAATCTGCGAGGGGATACTTTTGATTGCATTGAAGCCTATGGTGTCTAAGGAAATATCCTCAGATAAAAACTAGAAAGAATCTTTCTGAGACAGTTCTTTCTGATGTGTGAAATTATCTCATGGAGTTAAACCTTTCTTTTCATGGGCAGTTTGCTAACAGAATTTTTGTGGAATTGCAAAGGAATATTTGGGAGTGCTTTGAGGCCTATAGCGAAAAAGGAAATACCCTCAGATAAAAACGATAAACATGCTTTCTGAGAAACTGCTTTGTGATATGTGAATTCATCTCCCAGAGTTGTACCATTCTATTCATTGTGCAGGGTGAAAACACTATTTTTGTGGAATCTGCAACAGGATTTATGGGAGTGCATTGCAGCCTATGGTGACAAAGGAAATATCCTTAGAGCAAAACCTAAAAGAAGATTTCTGAGAAAGTCTTTGTGTTGTGTGAATTCAAGTCACAGAGTTACACGGTTCTTTCCATTTAGCAGTTTGCTAATGTCATTTTCTTGGAATCTGGAATGACATATCTTGGAGAATATTGACGCTTATTTTTAAAAAGGAAATATCCTCAGAAAAATCTAGAAAGAAACTTTCTGAGTCTTCTTTGTGATGTGTAATATCATGTCAGAGAGTTACACTCTTCTTTTCATTGAGCAGTTTGCTAACACTGCTTTATTGGATTCTGCAATGGGATATTTCAGAACTCATTCAAGCTTATGGTGACAAAGGAAATATCTTCATATAAAAAGTAGAAAGAAACTGTCTGATAAACCACTTTGTGATGTGTTAATTCTCACATAGTTATATGATTCTTTTCTTGGATCAGTTAGGTAGCACGGTTTTTGGAGGATCTCAGAAGGGATACTTTGGATGGCATTGAAGCCTATGGTGACTAAGGAAATATTCTCAGAATGAAACTAGAAAGAAGCTTTCTGAGAAAGTTCTTTGTGATGTGTGAATTCATATCACAGCGCTACACCATTCTTTTCATGGAGCAATTTGCTAACACTGCTTTTGTGGAAGCTGCAAACGGATATTTGGCAAATTAAATATCCTAAAGGAAAAGCTAGAAAGAAGGTTTCTGAGAAAGTTCTAGTGATGTGTGAATTCATCTCACAGAGTTACACATTCCTTTTCATGGAGCAGTTTGCTCACACTGCTTTGGTGGAATGTGCAAAGGGATATTTGGGAGCACATGGAGGCCTGTAGTGAAAAAGAAATATCCTCAGATAAACACTAGAAAGAAACCTTCTGAGAAAATTATTTGTGATATAAATTTGTCTGACATAGTACACTGTTCTTTTCATTGAGCTGTTCGTTAACACTGTTTTCTTGGAATCTGCAATCGGATATTTCAGAGTGCATAGAAGCTTATGCTGACAAAGGAAATATCCACATATAAAAGCTAGAAAGAACAATTCTGAGAAACCACTTTGTGATGTGTTAATTTATCCACAGAGTTACATGAGTCTTTTCACAGATCAGTTTTCAGTGCTCTTCTTGCTGAATCTGAAAAGGGACATTTTGCATGACATTGAA
This sequence comes from Piliocolobus tephrosceles, assembly GCF_002776525.5. Lineage (NCBI taxonomy): Eukaryota > Metazoa > Chordata > Mammalia > Primates > Cercopithecidae > Piliocolobus > Piliocolobus tephrosceles. The sequence goes on from NC_045452.1 coordinate 67,390,973, forward strand.
GTCTACGGTGTATAAGGAAATATCCTCAGATAAATACTAGAAAGAAGTTGTCTGAGAAAGTTCTTTGTGATGTGTGAATTCATCTCAACGAGTTACATCTTTCATTTCATGGAGCACTTTGCTAAGAGTTTTTGTGGAATCTGCAAAGGGATATTTGGCAGCACATTGAGGCCTATAGTGAAAAAGAAAATATCCTCATAGAAAACCTAAAAAGAAACTTTGTAAGAAACCACTTTTTGATGCGTGAATTCAATTCACAGGATTACACTGTTCTTTTCATTGAGAAGATTTCTAACACTGTTTTCTTGGAGTGTGAAATGGAATATTTCAGAGTGCATTTGAAGCTTATTGTGAAAAAGGAAATACCCTCAGACAAAAACTAGAAAGAAACTTTCTGAGGAACTCCTTGGTGATTTGTAAATTCATCTCACAGAATTACAAGATTCTTTTCATGGATTAGTTTGATAGCACTGTTTTTGGGAAATCTGAGAATGGATATTTTGGATCGCATTGAAGTCTACAGTGACAAAGGAAATATCCTCAGATAAAAACTACAAAAAAGATTTCTGAGAAACTGCTGTGTGAAGAGTTAACTCATCTCACAGAGTTACAATATTCTTTTCATGGATCAGTTTGGTACCACTGTTTTTGGTCAATCTAAAAAGGGATAATTTGGATCTCATTGAAGCCTATGATGACAAAGGAAATATACCCAGATAAAAACAAGAAAGAAGATTTATCATAAAGTTTTTTTTTTTTTTGATGTGTGAATTCATCTCACAGAGTTACACCTTTCTTTTCATAGAGAAGTTTGCTAACACTGTTTCCATGCAATCTGCAAAGGGATATTTGCGAGCGAATTGAGGCCAATAGTAAAAAAGGAAATATCCTCAGACAAAAACAAAAAAGAAGCTTTCTGAGAAAGTTCTTTGTGATGTGTAAATTCATCCCACAGAGTTACACCTTTCTTTTCATGGAGCAGTTTTCCAACACTCTTTTTGTACAATCTGCAAAGGAATACTTGGGAGCGTTTTGAGTCCTATGGTGATAAAGGTAATATTCTCAGATTAAAACTAGAAAGAATCTTTCTGAGCAACTGCTTTGTGATCTGTGAATTCATCTCACAGAGTTACACTGTTCTTTTCATTGAGCAGTTTGCTAAAACTGTGTTCTTGCCGTCTACAAAGGAATATTTCAGATCACATTGAAGCTTATGTGACAAAGGAAACATCCTCATTTAGAAAGAAGAAAGATGCTTTCTGAGAAACCGCTTTGTGATGTGTTAATTCATTTCAAAGAGCTACATGATTCTTTTCATGGATCATTTTGGTAGCAGTATTTTGAGGTAGCAGGGTTTTGAGGAATCTGAGAAGGGATATTTTGGATTGCATTGAAGGCTACGGTGACAAAGGAAATATCCTCATATAATAACTGCAAACAAACTTTCTGAGAAACTGTTGCATGATGTGTTAATTCATCTCACAGAATTAATGTTTTTTTTCATGCAGATGTGTGTTAACACTATGTTCATGGAATTTGCACAGGAATATTTTGGAGTGCAATGTTTCCAATAGTGAAAAAGGAAATATCCTCCAAAAAAAACGAGAAAGAAGCTATCTGTGAACCTGCTTTGTGATGTGTGAATTCATCTCACATTGGTACACTCTTCTTTTCATTGCCCAGTTTGCTGTCACTGATTTCGTGGAATCTGCAATACGATATTAGGGAGTGCATTAAAGTCTGTGGTGACAAAAGAAATTTCCTTACAGAAAAAGCACAAAGAAGCTTTCTGAGAAACTGCTTTGTGATGTGTGAATTCATCTCACAGAATTATAGGATTCTTGGCTTCGAGCAGTTTGGTTGCACAGTTTTTGGGCAATCTGAGATGGTATATTTTGAATGTCATTGAAGCGTATGGTGAAAAAGGAAATGTCCTCAGATAAAAACTGCAAAGAACCTTTCTGAGAAAGTTCTTTGTGACGTGTGAATTCATCTCTCAGTGTTACACTGTAGTTTTCACTGAGCAGTTTGCTAACAATGTTTTCATAGAATCTGCAAAGGGATATTTGGGACCCCTTTGAGGCCTATGCTGAAAAATGAAATATCCTCAGATAAAAATTAGAACAAAACTTTCAGAAAAACTGCTTTGTGATGACTGAATTCACCTCACAGAGTTACACTGTTCTTGTCTTTGGGCAGTTTGCTAACACTTTTTCTTGGAATCTGCAATGTGATATTTTGAATCCATTGAAGCTTACGGTGATAAAGGAGATGTCGTTATATAAAGAGTAGGAAGAAGACTTCTGAGAAACTGCTTTGTGATGTGTTAATTCATCTCACAGAGTTACACTATATTTTCATGGATTAGTATGGTATCACAATTTTTGGTGAATCTGAGAAGGAATATTTCGGATCGCATTGAAGACTAAGGTGACAAGTGAAATATCCTCACATAAGAATTAGAAAGAAGGTTTCAGAGAAAGGTCTTTGTGATGTGTGAATTCATCTCACAGAGTTACACCTTTCTTTTCATTTAGAAGTGTGTTAACAGTGTTTACTTGAAATCTGCAAAGGGATTTTTGGGAGTGCTTTGAGGCCTAAGGTGTAAAAGGTAATATCCTCAGATAAAAAATAGAAAGAAGCTTTCTGAGAAACTGCTTTGTGATTTGTGAATTCATCTCACAGAGTTACACTGTTCTTTTAATTGAGCAGTTTGCTACACTGTTTTCTTGGAATCTGCAAAGGTATATTTCAGAGTGCTTTGAAGCTTATGGTGAAAAAGGAAATATCCTCATATAAAAACAAGAAAGAAGCTTTCTGAGAAACGGAATTGTGATGTTGTAATTCATGTCACAGAACCACATGATTCTTTTCATGGATTAGTCTGTTAACAATGTTTTTGGAGAATCTGAGGAAGAATATTTTGGATTGCATTGAAGCCTCTGGTGACAAAGGAAATAAAATCATATAAAAACTGGAAAGAAGCTTTATGAGAAACTACTTTATGATGTGTTAATTCGTCTCCCTGAGTTACACCTGTCTTTTCATGGAGTAGATTGCTAACACTATTTTTGTGGAATCTTCACAGGGATACTGGGGAGCACATTGAAGCATATAGTGAAAAAGGAAATATCCTGAGATTAAAACTAGAAAGAAGCAGTCTGAGAAACTGTTTGTGATGTGCGATTTCATTTCACAGAGATTTAACATTCTTTTCATTGAGAAGATTGATAACACTGTTTTCATGGAACCTGCAATAGGATATTTGAGAGCACATTGATGCCTATGGTGACAAAGGAAATATCCACAGATAAAAACCATAAAGAAGGTTTCTGAGAGACTTCGTTATGTTGTGTGAATTCATTTCACAGATATACACTGTTCTTTTCATGGATAGTTTAGTAACCCTGTTTTGGGGGAATCTTAGAAGGGATATTTAGGATGAAATTGAAGCCTGTGATGACAAAGGAAATATCCTGAGATTAAAACTAGAAAGAAACTTTCCGAGAAAGCCCTATGTGATGTATGAATTTATCTCACAGTGTTACACCTTACTTTTCATGGAGCAGATTGATAACACTGTTTTCATGGAATCTTCAAAGGGATATTTGGGAGCTCACTGAGTCCTCTGGTGAAAATGGAAATATTCCCAGATATAAACAAGAAAGAAGCTTTTGGACAAAGTTCTTTTTGATGTGGGAATTCATCTCACAGAATTACACCTTACTTTTCATGGAGCAGTTTGCTAATACTGTTTTCATGGAATCTGTAAAGGGATATTTTGAAGTGCATTGAGGCCTATGTTGGTAAAGGAAATATCCTCAGATAAAAACTAGAAAGAAGCTTTCTGAGAAACTGCTTTGTGATGTGTGAATTCATCTCACAGAGTTACAATGTTCTTTTAATTGATGGCTTGTTAACACTGTTTTCTTGGTGTCTGAAAAGTGATATTGCAGAGCGCATTGTAGCTTGTGGTGATAAAGGAAATATCATTATATAAAAACTAGAAAGAAGCTTTCTGAGAAACCACTTTTGGATGTGTTAAATCATCTCACAGAGTTACAGGATTATTTTCATGGATCACTTTGCTAGTACTGTTTCGGGGGACTCTAAGAAGAGATATTTTGGATGGCATTGAAGCCTATTGTTACTAAAGAAATACCCTCAGATAAAAAGTAACAAGAAGCTTTCTGAGATAGTTCTTTGTGATGTGTGATATTGTCTCACAGAGATACACCTTTCTTTTCATGGGGCAGTTTGTTAACAAAGTTTTCATGGAATCTGCAAAGGGATATTTGGGAGTGCATTGAAGCCTATAGTGTAAAAGGAAATATCCTCAGATAAAAACTAGAAAGATGTTTCTGAGAGACTGCTATGTGATTTTTGAATTCAACTAACAGAGTTGCAGAGTTCCTTTCATTGAACGGTTTGATAACACTGTTTTCTTGGATTCTGCAATGGGATATTTCAGAGTGCATTGAAGCTTATGGTGACAAACGAAATATCCTCATATAAAAACTAGAAAGAAGCTTTCAGAGATACCAGTTTGTGATGTTTTAATTCATATCACAGATTTACATAATTCTATTCTTGGATCAGTTTGGTAGCAGTGTTTTTGGGGAATTTGAGAAGGGACACTTTGAATCGGATAGAAGCCTATGTGACAAAGGAAATATTCTCATATAAAAACTGGAAAGAAGGGGCGGAGCAAGATGGCTGAATAGGAACAGCTCCAGTCTTCAACTCCCAGTGCGAGCCACACAGAAGACTGGTGATTTCTGCATTTTCAACTGAGGTACTGGGGTCATCTCACTAGGGAGTGCCAGACAATCGGTGCTGGTCAGCTGCTGCAGCCTGACCAGTGAGAGCTGAAGCAGGGTGAGGCATCGCCTCACCTGGGAAGTGCAAGGTGGAAGGCAATCCCTTTTCCTAGCCAGGGGAACTGAGACACACAACACCTGGAAAATCGGGTAACTCCCACCCCAATACTGCGCTGTAAGCAAACGGGCACACCAGGAGAATTTACCCCACACCTGGCCGGGAGAGTCCCGTGCCCATGGAGCCTCCCTCCTTGCTAACCCAGCAGTCTGTGGCGATCTAACCGCAAGGCAGCAGAGAGGCTGGGGGAGTGGTGCCTGCCATTGCTGAGGCTTAAGTAGGTAAACAAAGCTGCTGGGAAGCTCGAACTGGGTGGAGCTCACAGCAGCACAAGGAAATCTGCCTGTCTCTGTAGACTCCACCTCTCGGGACAGGGCACAGGTAAAAAACAACAGGGGAAGCAGCAGAGGCCTGTGCAGACGTGAGCGACTCTGTCTGACAGCTTTGAAGAGAGCAGTGTATCTCCCAACAAGGAGGTTGAGATCTGAGAACGGACAGACTGCATGCTCAAGTGGGTCCCTGACCCCTGAGTAGCCTAACTGGGAGACATCCCCCACTAGGGGCAGTCTGACACCCCACACCTCACAGGGTGGCATACACTCCTGATAGGAAACTTCCAAAGTAAGAATCAGACAGGTACACTCACTGTTAAGCAATATTCTATCTTCTGCAACCTCTGCTGCTGATACCCAGGCAAACAGGGTCTGGAGTGGACCTCAAGCAATCTCCAACAGACCTATAGCTGAGGGTCCTGACAGTCAGAAGGAAAACTATCAAAC
>NC_045452.1:67396639-67474452 GCF_002776525.5 Piliocolobus tephrosceles
GAACAATAGCAGGCTCTGAAATTGAGGCAACAATTAATAGCCTACCCACCAAAAAAAAGCCCAAGACCAGATGGATTCACAGCTGAATTCTACCAGAGGTACAAGGAGGAGCTGGTACCATTCCTTCTGAGACTATTCCAATCAATAGAAAAAGAGGGAATCCTCCCTAACTCATTTTATGAGACCAACATCATCCTGATACCAAAGCCTGGCAGAGACACAACAAAAAAAGAGAATTTTAGACCAATATCCCTGATGAACATCGATGAAAAAAATCCTCAATAAAATATTGGCAAATCGGATTCAGCAGCACATCATAAAGCTTATCCACCATGGTCAAGTGGGCTTCATCCCTGGGATGCAAGGCTGGTTCAACATTCGCAAATCAATAAACCTAATCCAGCATATAAACAGAATCAAAGACAAGAACCACATGATTATCTCAATAGTTACAGAAAAGGCTTTCGACAAAATTAAACAGCCCTTCATGCTAAAAACGCTCAATAAATTCGGTATTGATGGAACGTACCTCAAAATAATAAGAGCTATCTATGACAAACCCACAGCTAATATCATACTGAATGGGCAAAAACTGGAAAAATTCCCTTTGAAAACTGGCACAAGACAGGGATGCCCTCTATCACCACTCCTATTCAACATAGTGTTGGAAGTTCTGGCTAGGACAATCAGGCAAGAGAAAGAAATCAAGGGTATTCAGTTAGGAAAAGAAGAAGTCAAATTGTTCCTGTTTGCAGATGACATGATTATATATTTTGAAAACCCTATGATCTCAGCCCAAAATCTCCTTAAGCTGATAAGAAACTTCAGCAAATTCTCAGGATAGAAAATTAATGTGCAAAAAACGCAAGCATTCTTATACACCAGTAACAGACAAACAGAGAGCCGAATCATGGATGAACTTCCATTCACAATTACTACAAAGAGAATAAAATACCTAGGAATTCAACTTACAAGTGATGTAAAGGACCTCTTCTAGGAGAACTACAAAACACTGCCCAGTGAAATAAAGGAGGACACAAACCAATGGAAGAACATACCATGCTCATGGATAGAAAGAATCAATATCATGAAAATGGCCATACTGCCCAAGGTTATTTATGGATTCAATGCCATCCCCATCAAGCTACCAATGACTTTCTTCACAGAATTGGAAAAAACCTGCTTTAAAGTTCATATGGAACCAAAAAAGAGTCTGCATTGCCAAGACAATCCTAAGTCAAAAGGACAAACCTGGAGGCGTCACGCTACCTGACTTCAAACTATACTACAAGGCTACAGTAACCAAAACAGCATGGTACTGGTACCAAAACAGAGATATAGACCAATGGAACAGAACAGAGTCCTCAGAAATAGTACCACACATCTACAGCCATTTGATCTTTGACAAACCCGAGAGAAACAAGAAAATGGGAAAGATTTCCTATTTAATAAATGGTGCTGGGAAAATTGGCTAGCCATAAGTAGAAAGCTGAAACTGGATCCTTTCCTTACTCCTTATACGAAGATTAATTCAAGATGGATTAGAGACTTAAATGTTAGATCTAATGCCATAGAAACCCTAGAAGAAAATCGAGGTAGTGTCATTCAGGACATAGGCATGGGCAAGGACTTCATGTCTAAAACACCAAAAGCAACGGCAGCAAAAGCCAAAATTGACAAATGGGATCTCATTAAACTAAAGAGCTTCTGCACAGCAAAAGAAACTACCATCAGAGTGAACAGGAAACCTACAGAATGGGAGAAAATTTTTGCAATCTACTCATCTGACAAAGGGCTGATATCCAGAATCTTCAAAGAACTCAAACAAATATACAAGAAAAAAACAAACAACCCCATCCAAAAGTGGGGAAAGGATATGAACAGACATTTCTCAAAAGAAGACATTCATACAGCCAACAGACACATGAAAAAATGCTCATCATCACTGGCCATCAGAGAAATGCAAATCAAAACCACAATGAGATACCATCTCACACCAGTTAGAATGGCAATCATTAAAAAATCAGGAAACAACAGGTGTGGAGAGGATGTGGAGAAATAGGAACACTTTTACACTGTTGGCAGGATTGTAAACTAGTTCAACCATTATGGAAAACAGTATGGCAATTCCTCAAGGATCTAGCACTAGATGTATCATATGACCCAGCCATCCCACTACTGGGTATATACCCAAAGGATTATAAATTATGCTACTACAAAGACACATGCACACGTATGTTTATTGCGGCACTATTCACAATAGCAAAGACTTGAAATCAACCCAAATGTCCATTTGTGACAGACTGGATTAAGAAAATGTGGCACAGATACACCATGGAATACTATGCAGACATAAAAAAGGATGAGTTTGCATCCTTTGTAGGGACAAGGATGCAGCTGGAAACCATCATTCTTAGCAAACTATCACAAGAAGAGAAAACCAAACACCGCATGTTCTCACTCATAAGTGGGAACTGAACAATGAGATCACTTGGACTCGGGAAGGGAAACATCACACACTGCGGCCTATCATGGGGAGGGGGGAGGGTGGAGGGATTGCATTGGGGAGTTATACCTGATATAAATGATGAATTGATGGGTGCTGACGAGTTGATGGGTTCAGCACACCAGCATGGCAGAAGTATACATATGTAACAAACCTGCACGTTATGCACATGTACCCTAGAACTTAAGGTATAATAAAAATAAATAAATTTAAAAAAATAATAAATAAATAAGAAAAGGCAAAAAAAAAAAAGAAGAAAAAGAAAAAAAATGATGTAACTCCGCTAGATGAATTCAAACATTACAAAGAATTTTCTTAGAAATTTATTTCTAGTTTTAATCTGAGGATATTTCCCTTGTAAGCATAGCCTTCAATTCCATCCAAATTATCCCTTCTCAGATTCCCCAAAAACAGAGATACTAAATGGCTCCATGAAAGGAAAGATGTTATTCTCTGAAATGAATTCACAAATCAGAAAGCAGTTTCTCAGAAAGTTCTTTCTGGTTTCTATCTGAGGATATTTCCTCTGTCACTATGAGTTGCAATGCATTCTGAAATATCCAATTGCAGATTCCAAGAAAACAGTGTTGGCAAACTGCTCAATGAAAAGAACAGTGTAATTCTGTGAATTGAATTCACACATCACAAAGCAGTTTCTCAGAAAGATTTTTTTGTTATTTTTTCTGAAGATATTTCCTTTGTCACCATAGACTTCAATGCAGTCCAAAACATCCCTTCTCAGATTCCCCAAAAACAGTGCTACAAAACTGACCCATGAAAAGTATCGTGTAACACTGTGAGATGAATAAACACATCACAAAATTGTTTGTCAGAAATATTCTTTCTAGTTTTTATATGAGGGCATTTCCTTTGCCACCGTAAGCTTAAAATGTGCTCTGAAATGTCCCATTGCAGATTCCGAAAAAAAAAAAAAATAGGGTTAGTAAACCGCTCAATGAAAAGAGCAAGGTAACTCTGAGAGATGAATTCACACGTCACAAACTGGTTTCTCAGATATCTTCTTTCTAGTTTTTTTCTGAGGATAGTTGCTTTTTCACCATGGGCCTCAATGCACTCTCAGATATCCCTTTGGAGATTCCACGAAAACAGTGTTAGCAAACTGCTCCATGAAAAGGAATGTATAACTCATTGAGATGAATTCACACATCACAAAGCAGTTTCTCAGAAGGCTTCTTTTTGGTTTTTATCTGAGGATATATCCTTTGTCACCATAGGCTTAAATGCACTCCTAATTATCCTATTGAAGTTTCCATGAAAACAGTGTTATCAAGCTTGTCAATGAAAAGTATGGTGTAACTTTGTGAGATGATTTTCCACATCATAAAGCAGTTTCTCAGAAAGCTTCTTTATAGTTTTTATCTGAGAATATTTCCTTTTTCACTATAGGCCTCAATGTGTTCCCAAATATCCCTTTGCAGATTCCAGAAAAACAGTGTTAGCAAACTCCTTCATGAAAGAAAGGTTTATCTCTGTGAGCTGAATTCACATAACACAAAGAACTTTCTCAGAAAGCTGCTTTCTAGTTTTTATCTGATTATATATCCTTTGTCACCATAGCCTTTAATGTGATATTAAGTATCCCTTCACAAATTTCCCAAAAACAGTGCTACCAAACTGCTCCATGAAAATAAAGCTGTAACTCTCTGAGATGAGTTCACAAATCATAAAGAAGTTTCTCAGAAAGATTCTATCTAGTTTTTGTCTGAGGATACTTCCTTTGTCACCATAAGTGTCAATGCTCTCCGAAACATCCCATTGTGGATTCCAATAAAACAGTGTTAGCAAACTTCTCAATGAAAAGAATAGTGTAACTCTGTGAGATGAATTCACACACCACAAAGTAGATTCTCAGAAGGCTTCTATTTTGATTTTTAATCTGAGGATATATCCTTTGTCCCCAGAGGCTTCAATGTCTTCCCAGATATCCTATTGCAGATTCCACAAAAGCAGTGTTATCAAACCTCTCAGTGAAGAGAACAGTGTAACTCTGTGGCATTAATTTACACATCACAAAGCAGTTTCTCAGAAAGCTTCTTTCTAGTTTTTATCTGAAGATATTTCCTTTTTCACTATAGGCCTGAAGTCGCAAATGTCCCTTTGCAATTTCCTAAAAACAGTATTAGCAAATTGTTCAATGAAATGTACAGTGTAGCTCTGTGAGATGAATTCTCACATTGCAAAGCAGTTTCTCAGAAAGATTTTTTTTGTTTTTTATCTGAGGATATTTCCTTTGTCACCACAGGCTTCAATTTGATCCAAAATAACCCTTCTCAGATATCCCAAATACAGTGCTACCAAACTGATCCATGAAAATTGTCCTGTAACACTGTGTGATGAATTCACACACTTCTTTCTAATTTTCATCTAAGGATGTTTCCTTTTTCACCATAGAACTCAATGTGTTCCCAAATATCTCTTTGCAGATTGCACGGAAACAGTGTTAGCAAACTACTCAGTGGAAAGAAAGCTATAACTTTGTGCGTTAAATTCACACTTCACAAAGAACTTTCTCAGAAAGCTTCTTTCTAGTTTTTATCTGAGTATATTCCCTTTTTCTCTACAGGACTCCATGAGCTGCAGAATATCACTTTGCAGATTCCACGAACATAGTGCTAACAAACTCTTTCATGGAAAGAATCTTGTAGCTCTGTGAGATGGATTAACACATCAGAAAGTATTTACTCATAAAGATTCTTTCAGGTTTTTATATGAGGGTATTTCCTTTGCCACCTTAAACCTCAATGCTCTCCAAAATATTTCTTTGCAGATGCCATGAAAAGAGTGTTAGCAAATGGTTGAAAGAATAGAATGGTGTATCTCTGTGAGATAAATGCATCACAATGCAATTTCTCAGAACGCATCTTTCTAGTTTTTATCTGAGGATATTTCCTTTTTAACTATAGGCCTCAATGTATGCAAAAATATCCATGTGCAGATTCCACAAAACAGTATTAGAAAACGGATCCATGAAAAGAAATGTGGCCAGGTGCGGTGGCTCAAGCCTGTAATCCCAGCACTTTGGGAGGCCGAGACGGGCGGATCACGAGGTCAGGAGATCGAGACCATCCTGGCTAACACGGTGAAACCCCGTCTCTACTAAAAAATACAAAAACTAGCCGGGCGAGGTGGCGGGCGCCTGTAGTCCCAGCTACTCTGGAGGCTGAGGCAGGAGAATGGCATAAACCCGGGAGGCAGAGCTCGCAGTGAGCTGAGATCCGGCCACTGCACTCCAGTCCGGGTGACAGAGCGAGACTCCGCCTCAAAAAAAAAAAAAAAAAAAAAAAAGAAAAGAAATGTGTAACTTCTTGTAATTAATTCACACATCATGAAGAAGTTTAGCAGATTGCTTCTTTCTAGTATTTATCTGATGATATTTTCTTTGTCACCATAGGCTTCAGTGCGTTCCCAAATATCCAGTTTCAAATTCCTTGAAAACAGTGTTATCAAACTGCTCAATGAAAAGAATGGTGTAACACTGTGAGATGAATTCACACATCACAATGGACTTTCTCAGAAAGCTCCTTTCTACTTTTTCTCTGATGATATTTCCTTTTCATTTTTGCCTTCTAGGTGATCCTAAATATTCCTTCTTAGATTCCCACAAAACAGTGCTACCAAACTGATCCATGAAAAGAATCGTGTACGTCTGTGAGATAAATTAACACATCACAAAGCAGTTTCTCATAAAACTTCTTTCTAGTTTTTATATGAGCCTATTTCCTATGAAACAATAAGTTTCAAAGTGCTCCAGAATATCCTATTGCAGATTTCATGAAAACAGTGTTAGTGAACTGCTCCATTAAAAGAAAGGCATAATCTGTTAGATGAATTCACACAGAAAAAAGTGGTTTATCAGAAAGCTTCTTTCTAGTTTTTATCAGAGGCTATTTACTTTTACAACATAGGCTTCAACGCCATTCACAAAATCCCTTCTCAGTTTCCTGAAAAAGAGTGCTACCAAACTGCTCCATGAAAAGAAAGGTGTAACTTCATGAGATGAATTCAAATATCACATAGCAGATTCTCAGGAAGCTTTTTTCAATTTTTTTGTCTGAGGATATTTCCTTTGTCACCTTAGGCTTCAATGCGATCCGAAATATCCCATTGCAGATACCAAGAGAACAGTAACAGCAACCTACTCAGTGAAAAGAACAGTGTAACTCTGTGAGATCAATTCACACATCACAAAGCAGTGTCTCAGAAAGCTTCTTTTTGGTTTTTGTCTGAGGATATTTCCTTTGTCACCACAGGCTTCAATGAGCTACCAAATACCCTATTGCTGTTTCCAGGAAGACAGTGTTATCAAACTGCTCAATGAAAAAAACAGTCTACATCTGTGAAATGAATTCACCAATCACAAAGAACCTTCTCAGAAAGTTTCTTTGCAGTTTTGGTCGGAGGATATTTCCTTCATCACCACAGGCTTCAATGCAATCCAAAATATCCCTTCTCAGATTCCTGAAAAATAGGGCTACCCAACTGATCCATGAAAACAATCATGTAACCCTATGAGATGAATTCCCAAATTACAGAACAGTTTCTAAGGAAGATTCTTTCCAGGTTTTATCTGAGGATATTCCCTTTTTCACCATGGGCTTCACAGTGCTCCCAAATATCCTATTGCATATTCAAAAAAAAAAAAAAAAACACTGTTATCAAACTGCTTAATGAAAAGTATGGTGTAATTCTGTCAGATGAATTAACATATCACAAAGCAGTTTCTCAGAAAGCATTTTCTAGTTTTTTATCTGAGGGCATTTCCTTTTTCACCCTAGGCCTCAAAGCTCTCCCAAATATCCCTTTCCAGATTCCACGAAAATAGTGTTAACAAACTGCTCAATGGAAAGAAAGGTGTAACTCTGTGAGATGAATTCACACATCACAAAGGAGCTCTCAGAGAGCTTCTTTTCAGTTTCTGTCTGAGGATTTCTCCCTTTACACTGGTTGCCTCAATTTGCTCACGAATATCCCTTTGCAGATTCCACGAAAATTGTGTTAGCAAACTGTTCCATGAAAAGAAAGGTGTGAATATGTGAGACGAATTCACACATCACAAAGCAGTTTCTCAGAAAGCTTCTTTCTAATTTTTACCTGAGGATATTTTCTTTGTCACTATAGGTCTCAATGCACTCCCAAATATCCCTTTGTAGATTACACGATAAGAGTGTTAGCAAACGGCTCCATGAAAAGAAAGATGTAACTCAGTGAGATGAATTCACACATCACAAAGAACTTTCTCAGAAAACTTTCTGCTAGTTTTCAACTTGGGATACTTCCTTTGTTACGATAGGCTTCAATGTGATCCAAACTATCTCTTCTCAGATTCCAAACAAGATGTGCTACCAAACTGATCCATGAAAAGAATAGTGTATGTTTGTGAGATGAATTCTCACATCACAAGGAAATTTCTCAGAAACGTTCTTTCTGGTTTTTACCTGAGAATGTTTATTTTGTCACAGTAGGCTTCAATGCCATCCAAAATATCCCTTCTCAGATTCCACAAAGCAGTGCTAACAAACAGCTCCATGAAACTAATCTGGTAACTCTGTGAGATGAATTAACGCATCAAAAAGTGATTTCTCAGAGAGCTTCCTTGTACTTTTTCTATGAGCATATTTCCTATGTCACCATGAGCTTCAATTCGCTCAGAAATATCAAACTGCAGATTCAAAGAAAACAGTGTTAGCAAACTGTTCAATGAAAAGGACAGTGTGAAACTGTGAGATGAATTCACACGTCGCAAAGAAGTTTTCAGAGAATTTCTTTCTAGTTTTTATCTGAGGATATTTCCTTTTTCACCAAAGGACTCAATGCACTCCAATATATCCCTTTGCAGATTCCACTAAAACAGTGTTAGCAAACTGCTCAATGAAACAGATGGCGTAACTCTGTGAGGTAAATTCACACATCACAAAGCAGTTTCTCAGAAATCTTCTTTTGGTTTTTATCTGAGGATATTTCCTTTGTTCACCATAGGCTTCAAAGCAATCCAGAATATCACTTCTCAGATTCCCCAGAACAATGCTACCAAACTGATTTATGAAACGAATCATGTAACTCTGTGAGATGAATTCACAAATCACAAAGTAGTTTATCAGAAATCTTCTTTCTAGTTTTTGTCTGAGAATGTTTCCTTTGTCACCATAATCTTCAATGGGCTCTGAAAAATCACATTGATGTTTCCAAGAAAAAAATGTTACCAAACTGCTCAATTAAAAGAACAGTGTAACTGGGTGAGATGAATTCACGCATCACAAAGCAGTTTCTAAAAAAGCTTCTTTGTATTTTTTATCTGAGAGTATTTAGTTTTTCACCAAAGGCCTCAATGCACTCTCAAATATCCCTTTGCAGATTACACGAAAACACTGTTAGCAAACTGCTCCATCAAAAAAAAAAGTGTAAATCTGTGAGATGAATTCACATATCACAAAACTTTGTCAGAAATTTTCTTTCTAGTTTTTATCGGAGGATATTTCCTTTTGCACCATAAGTTTCAAGGTGCACGAAAATATAACTTCTCACATACCCCAAAAACAGTGTTACTAAGCTGATGAATGAAAAGATTTGTGTAACTGTGAGATGAATTACCATATCACAAAGCGATTTCCCAGAAATCTTCTTTCTACTTTTTCTGTGAGGATATTTCCTCTGTTACCATGAGCTTCAATGTGCTCTGTATTATCCCATTGCAGATTCCAAGAAAAGAGTGTTACCAAACTGTTCACTGAGAAGGACAGTGTAACACTGTGAGATGAATTCACACATCACAAAGCAGTTTCTCACAAAGTTTCTTTCTTGTTTTTATCTGAGGATATTTTGTTTTTCACCGTAAGCTTCAATGTGATCCAAAATATCCCTTCTCAGTTTCCCCAAAAACAGTGCTAGAAAACTGATGCATGAAAAGAATCATGTAACTCTGTGAGATGAATTCAGAAATTACAAAAGAGTTTCTCAGAAAGCTTCTTTCTAGTTTTTGTCTGAGGATGTGTCCTTTGTCACCATAAGCTTCAATGCCATCTGGAATATCCCATTGCATATTCCATGAAAACAGAGTTAAGAAACTGCTCAATGAAAAGTACAGTGTACCTCTGTGAAATTAATCCACACGTGACAAAGCAGTTTCTCAGAGAGCTTCTTTCTAATTTTTATCTGAGGAATTTTCCTTTGTCACCATAGGCTTCAAAGTGATTAAAAATATTCCTTCTCAGATCCCCGAAAAACAGTGCTACAAATCTGCTCCAATAAGGGATTCATTTAACTTTGTGACATGGATTCACAAATCAGAAAGCAGTGTCTCAGAAAGCTTCTTTCTCGTTTTTATCTGAAGATATTCTCTCTGTCACCATAAGTTTCAATATGCTCTGAAATATCCCATTGTAGATTCCATGAAAACAGTGTTGAGAAACTATTTAATGGAAACAACTGTTTAACTTTGTGAGACGAATTCACACATCACAAAGCAGTTTCTCAGAATGCTTCTTTCTAGTTTTTATATGAGAAAATTTCCTTTGTCATCATAATCTTCAATGAGCTTGAAATATCCCATTGTAGATACCAAGAAAACAGTTGTAGCAAACTGCTCAATGCAAAGAATGGTGTAACTCTGTTAAACATGATTTCACAAATCTCAAAGCAGTTTCTTAGAAAGCTACTTTATAGTTTTTATTTGGAGGTGTTTCCTTTGTCACCATAATCTTAAAATGGGCTCTGAAATATCCCATTGAAGATTCCAAGAAAGCAGTGTTAGCAAACTGGTCAAGTAAAAGAACGGTGTAACTCTGTGAAATGAATTCAAACATCACAAAGCATGTTCTCAGAAAGCTTCTTTCTAGCTTTTATCTAATGATATATAGTTTTTCACCTCAGGCCTCAATGCGCTCCTAAATATCCCTTTGCAGATTCTACAAAAACAGTGTTACCAAACAGTTCAAGGAAAAGAACTGTGTAACTCTGTGAGATGAATTCATACATCACAATGCAGTTTCTCAGAATATTTCTTCCTAGTTATTATCTGAGGATATTTTCTTTCTCACCATAGGCATCAATGAAATCCAAAATATTCCTTCTCACATTCCCAAATAAACAGTGTTACAAAACTGATCCATGAAAACAATCGTGTATCCCTGTGAGTTTAATTAACACATCACAAAGTGGTATATCAGAAAGCTTCTTTCTAGTTTTTATATGAGGATATTTCCATTGTCACCATAGGCTTCAATGCGGTCCTAAATATCCCATAGCAGATTCCAAGAAAACAGTGTTAGCAAACTGCTCAATGAAAAGAACAGTCTATCTCTGTGAGATGAAACCACTCATCACTAAGGAGTTTCACAGAAGGCTTCTTTCCAATTTTAATCTGAGGGTATTTTCTTTTCACTGTAGACTTCAATGCAATTCAAATTATGCCTTCTGAGATCCCTGAAAATACTTCTACCAAACAACTCCATAAAAACTGTGGTGCAACTCTGAGAGACGAATTCACACATCTCAAAGCTCTTTCTCAGAGAACTTTTTTCTAGTTTTTCTCAGAGTTTATATCCTTTTTGACCGTAATCCTCAATGTGCTGCAGAATACCCATTGCAGATTCCACAAAAAAAAGTTGGCAAAGTTCTCAAAGAAAAGAAAGGTGTAACTCTGTGAGATTAATTCACACATCCCAAAGCAGTTTCACAGAAAGCTTCTTTTTGTTTTTTATCTGAGGATAATTTATTTGACACTGTAGGCTTCAATATACTCCCAAATATCTTATTGCAGATTCCACAAAAACAGTGTTATCAAGCTGCTCAATGAAAAGAATGGTGTGTTTCTGTAAGATGAATACACACATGACAAAGCAGTTTCTCAGAAAGTTTCCTTCTAGTTTTTATCTGAGGATATTTTCTTGTTTACGATAGGCCTCAATGCACTCCCAAATATCCCTTTGCAGATTCCATGAAAATGGTGTTAGCAAATTGCTCCATAAAAAGAAAGGTGTAGCTCTGTGAGATTAATTCACAAATCACAGAGAATTTTCTCAGAAATTTTCTTTCTAGTTTTAATCTGAGGAGAATTCCTTTGTCACTGTAGGCTTCATTGTGATTCCAAATATCCTATTGCAGATTCCTCGAAAACTGTGTTATCAAGCTGCTGAATGAAAATAATGGTGTGTCTCTGTAAGATGAATAGACACATGACAAAGCAGTTTCTCAGAAAACTTCCTTCTAGTTTTTATCTGAGGATATTTCCTTGTTTACTATAGGCCTCAATGCACTCCCAAATATCCCTTTGCAGATTCCATGAAAATAGTGTTAGCAAATTGCACCATGAAAAGAAACGTGTAAATCTGTGAAAAGAATTCAAACATCTCAAAGAACTTTCTCAGAAAACTTCTTTCTAGTTTTTATCTGAAGATATTTCCTTTGCCAACATAGGCTTCAATGTGATCCAAATATCCCTCCTCAGATTCTCAAAAACAGTGGTACCAAACTGAACCACAAAAAAATCATGTAACTCTGTGAACTGAATTAACATACCATAATGTAGTTTCTCAGAAAGCTTCTTTCCAGTTTTTAACTGAGGATAATTCCTTTTCACCATAAGTTTCAATGTGCTCTAAAATATCGCACTGCAGATTCCAAGAAAACAGTGTTAGCAAACTGCTCAATGAAAGGAACAGTGTAACTTTGTAAGATGAAGTTATACATCACAGAGCAGTTTCTCAGAAAGCTGCTTTTTTTTCTGAGGATATTTCATTTTTCAACATTGGCCTCACCTTGCTCACAAATATCCCTTTTTTGATTCCACCAAAACAGTGTTAGCAAATTGCTCCATGAAAAGAAATGTGTTATTCTGTGATATGAATACATGCATCACAAGAAGTTTCTCAGAAAGCTTCTTTCTAGTATTATCTGAAGATATTTCATTCACCACCATAGGCTTCAATGTGATCCAAAATATCCGTTCTCAGACTCCCCCAAAACAGTGCTATCAAACTGATCAATGAAAACAATCGAGTTACTCTGTGAAAAGAATTGACAAATTACAAAGCAGTTTCTCAGAAAGCTTCTTTCTTCTTTTTGTCTGAGGATATTCCTTTTGTCATCATAACCTTCAATACACTCCTAAATAACCCATTGCAGATTGCACGAAAACAGTCTTAGGAAACCGCTCAATGAAAATTACAGTGTAATTCTGTGAGATGAACTCACACATCACAAAGCAGTTTCTCATAAAACTTCTCCATAGTTTTTATCTGTGGATATTTTGTTTTTCACCATAGACCTCAAAGCACTCCCATATATCCTTTTGGACATTCCACTAAAACAGTGTTATCAAACAGCTCGGTGAAAAGAATGGTGTAATTCTGTGAGATGAACTCACACATCACAAAGCAGGTTCTCAGAAACCTTCTCTCTGATTTTTATCTGAGGATATTCCCTATTTCACCATTGGCCTAAATACGCTCCTGAGTATTGCTCTGCAGATATCACAAAAATAGTGTTAGCAAACTGCTCCATGGAAGGAAAGGTGTAACTCTGTGAGATGACTTCACACATCACAAAGAAATTTCTCAGAAAGTTTCTTTCTAGTTTTTATCTGAGGATATTTACTTTGTCAACAAAGATATTTGGGCACTCCCAAATATCCTATTGCAGATTCCAAGAAAACAGTGTTATCAAACTGCTCAAAGATAACAACAATGTAACTCTGTGAGATAAAATCACGCAATAAAAAGCAGTTTCTCAGAAATCTTCTTTCTCGTTTTAGTCCGAGGATATTTCCTTTTTCACCTTAGGCCTCAAAGCACTCACAAATATCCCTTTGCAGATTCCACGAAAAGAGTGTTAGCAAGCTCCTCCATGAAAATAAAGGTGTTACTCTGTGAGATGAATACATATATCAAAAAGAATCTTCTCATAAAGCTGATTTCTACTTTTTATCTGATGATATTTCCTTTGTCACCATAGGCTTCAATGCAATAAAAAATATCCCTTCCCAGATTCCTGACAAGCAGTGCTACCATACTGCTCCTTGAAATGGGTCGTGTAACTCTGTGACATGAATTCACAAATCACAAAGCAGTTTCTCAGAAACCTTCTTTCTAGTTTTTGTATGAGAGTGTTTCCTTTGTCACCCTAAGCTTCAATGTTCTCTGAAATATCCCATTGCATATTCCAAGAAAACAGTGTTAGCCAACTGCTCAATGATAGGAATGGTGCAACTCTACAAGGTGAATTCACACATCACAAAGCAGTTTCTCAGAAGACTTCTTTCTGGTTTTTATCTGAGGATATTTCCTTTTTCACTATAGGCTCTATGCATTCCCAAATATCCCTTTGCAGATTCCAGGAATACAGTGATAGCAAACCACTCCATGAATAGAAAGGTGTAACATTGTGAGATGAATTCACACATCACAAAGAACTTTCTCAGAAAACTTCTTTCTAGTTTCTATCAGAGGATATTTCCTTTGTCACCATAGGCTTTTATGAGATCCAAAGTATTCCTTTCAGATTCCCCAAAAACATTGGTACCAAACCATTCAATGAAAAGAATCTTGTAACTCTGTGAGATGAATTAACACATCACAAAGCAGTTTCTCAGAAAACTTCTTTCTATTGTTATATGAGCCTATTTCCTTTACAACCATAGGCTTCAAAGCGCTCCAAAGTATCCCTTCTCAGACACCACAAAATCAGTGATGCCAAAGTGCTCCCTCAAAAGAAACGTTTAGCTCTATGAGATGAATACCCACATCACAAAGGATTTCTCAGAAAGCTTCTGTCCTGTTTATACCTGAAGTTATTTCCTTTATCACCACTGGACTCTATGTGCTCCTGAGTATACCTTTGCAGATTCCCCAAAGCAGTGTTACCAAACTGCTCAACGAAAAGAAAGGTGTAACTCTGTGAGATGAATTCACCCATCACAAAGCAGTTTCTCAGAAAGCTTCTTTCTAGTTTACATCTAAGGATACTTCCTTTTTCGCCATAATCTTCATTGTTCTCCCAAGTATCTCTTGTTGCATACAACAAAAACAGTGATGGCGGACTGTTCAATTAAAAAAAGATTAAATTCTATGAGATGTATACACACATCACAAAATTGTTTCTCGAAAAGATTCTCTCCTGTTTTTATCTGAAGTCATTTCCTTTTTTACCATAGAGCTCTAGGAGCTCCCGAATATCACTTTGCAGATTCCACAAAAAACAGTGCTACCAATGTGCTCAAAGGAAACAAAGGTTTATCTCCGTGTGATGAAATCATGCATCACAAAGAAATTTCTCAGGAAGCTTCCATCTAGTTTTTATCTCAGGATATTTCCTTATCCACCATTGACTTCATGTGCTCCAAAATATCCCTTTTAAGACAGCACAAAAATTGTGCTACCAAACTGATCCATAAAAAGAATCATGTAACTCTGTGAGATGAATTAAAAAATCACAAAGGGGTTTCTCAGATAGCTTCTTTCTAGTTTTTATATGAGGATATTTCCTTTGTCAACATAAACTTCAATGCGCTCCAATATATCCCATTGCAGATTCCAACGAAACAGTTTTGGCAAACTGCTCAATGAAAAGATCTGTATAACTCTGTAAGATGAACTCACACATCACAAATCAGTTTCTCTGAAGGCTTCTTTCTTGTTTTAATCTGAGGATATTTCCTTTTTCACTATAGGCCTCAGTGCACTCCCAAATAGCCCATTGTGGATTCCACATAAACAGTGTTAGTAAGCTACTCAATGAAAAGTAAGGTGTAACTCTATGAGATGAATTAACATAATGCAAAGAATTTTCTTAGAAAGTTTCTTTTTAGTTTTTATCCTAGGATATTTCCTTTGTCACCATAGGCTTCAATGCAATCCTAAATATCCCTTCTCAGATTACTCAAAAAGAGTGCTACCAAACTGATCCATGAAAAGAATCATGTAACTCTGTGAGATTAATTCACAAATCACAAAGCAGTTTCTCAGAATGATTTTTCTAATTTTTGTCTAAGGATATTTTCTTTGTCTCCCTAAGCTTCAATGTGCTCCAAAAATCCCAATGCAGATTCCAAGAAAACAGTGTTAGTAAACTACTGCATGAAAAGAACAGTGTAACTCTGTGAGATGAATGACACATCACAAAGCAGTGTCTCAGAAATCTCCTGGTTGGATATTATCTGAGGGTATTTCCTTTGCCACCCTAGGCTTCAATATACTCCCAAATATCCTATTGCAGACTCCATGAAAACAGTTTTATCAAGCATCTGAATGAAAAGAATGGTTTACCTCTGTGAGATAAATTCACACATCACAAAGCAGTTTCTCAGAAAGCGTATTTTTAGTTTTTACGTTAGGATATTTAGTTTTTCACCATAGGCCACAATGTGCTCCCAAATATCCTTTGTGTAGTCCATGAAAACTATGCTAGCAAATTATTTCATGAAAAGGAAGGTGTAACTCTGTGAAATGAATTCGAACTTTATAAAGAAGGTTCTCAGAAAGCTTCTTTTTTGTTTTTATCTGAGGATATTTCCTTTTTCACCATAGGATTCAATGAGCTCCAAAACATCCTATTTCATATTCCACAAGAACAGTGTTATCAAAGAGGTCAATGAAAAGAATGGTTTAACTCTGTGAGATGAATTCACACATCACAAAGAACTTTCTCAGAAAGATTCTTTCTGGTGTTTATCTGAGAATATTTTCTTTTTCACTCTAGGCCTCAATGCGCACCAAAATATCACTTTGCATATTCCATGAAAACAGTGTTAGCAAACTGCTCAATGAGAAGAACAGTGTAACTATGTGAGATGAATTCCCATGTCACAAAGCAGTTTCTCACAACGCTGCTTTTTGCTTTTTATCTTGGATATATCCTTTGTCACCATAGGCTCCAATGCACTCCCAAATATCCCTTTGCACATTCCAGGAAAACAGTGTTAGCAAAAGGTACCATGAATAGAAAGCTGTAACTCTGTGAGATGAATTCACATGTAACAAAGAACTTTTTCAGAAAGTTTCTTTCTAGATTTTTTCTGAGGATATTTCCTTGGTCATCATATTCTAGAATGCGACCAATAATATCCATTCTTGGATTTCCCAAAAACAGTGCTACCAAACTGATCCATGGAAAGAATCATGTAAATCTGTGAGTTGAATTAACACATCACAATCAGGTTTCTCAGAAAGCTTCTTTTTACTGTTTCCATGAGGATATTTCCTATCTCACCCCAAACTTCAATGTGCTCTGAAATATCCCATTGCAAGTTAAAAGAAAACAGTGTTAACAAACTGCTCCATGGAAAGACCAGTGTAAAACTGTGAGAAGAATTCACAGATCAAAGACTCGTTTCTCAAAAAGCATCTTTCTAGTTTTTATCTGAGGATATTTCCTTTTTCACCACAGGCCTCTACATACACCCAAATATCACTTTGTAGATTTAATGAAAACAGTGTCAGCAAACTGCTCCATGGAAAGAAAGGTGTAACTCTGTGTGGTGAATTCACACATCACAAAGAAGTTACTGAGAAAGCTTCTTTCTAGTTTTTATCTGAGGATATTTCCTTTGTAACCATAAGCTTCAATGCGATCCCAAATATCCCTGCACAGATTACCCCAAAAACAGTGCTACCAAACTGCTCCATGAACAGAAAGGTGTAACTCTGTGAGATGAGATAACACACCACAAACCACTTTCTCAGAAAGCTTGCTTCCAGTTTTTCTCTTAGGATATTTCCTTTGTCAGCATAATCTTCAATGCTCTCTGAAATATGCCATTACATATTGCAACAAAAGAGTGTTAGCAAACTGCTCAATAAAAAGAACAGTGTAACTCCATGAGATGAATTCAGAAATCACAAAGCAGTGTCTCAGAAGTCTTCCTTTTGCTTTTTATCTGAGGATATTTCCTTTGTCATCATAGGTCTCAAAGCACTCTGAAATATCCCTTTGCAGATTCCTTGAAAGCAGTGTTCACAAATTGCTCCATGGAAAGAAAGTTGTAACTCTGTGAGGTGAAGTCACACATCACAAAGAACTTTCTCAGAAAACTTCCTTCTAGCTTTTATCTGAAGATATTTCCTTTGTCATGATAGGTTTAAATCTGATCCAAAATATCCCATCTCTGATGCACCAAAAGCAGTGCTACCAAAGTGCTCCATCAAAGCAATTGTGTAATTTTGTGAGACGAATTACCACATCAGAAACTGGCTTCTCAGGAAGCTTCTTTCTAGTTTTTATATGAGGACATTTACTTTTTCACCATAAGCTTCAAAGCACTTAGAAATATCAGATTTTTCTTTCCAAGGAAACAGTGTAAGTAAATTGCTCAATGCAAAGAACAGTGTAACTCTGTGAGATGAATTCACACATCACAAAGCAGTTTCTCAGAAAGCTTCTTTCTAATTTTTGTCTGAGGATATTTACTTTTTCACCATATTCCTCAATGCACTCTGAAATATCCAATTTCAGATTAAATGAAAAAAGTGTTAACAAATTTCTTAATGAAAAAACGGTGTTACTCGGTGAGATGAATTCACATATCACAAAGCAATTTCTCAGGAAGCTTCCTTTGCTTTTTTTTTTTTATCTGAGCCTATTTCCTTTGTCACTATAGGTTTCATTGCCCTCTAAAATACTCAATTGCAGACACTGCGAAACCAGTTTTGCCAAACTGCTCAATGAAAAGAACGTTGTAACTCTCTAAGGTGAATTCACACATCACAAAGCTGTCTCTCAGAAAGATTCCTTCTCGTTTTTACATGAGTATATTTACTATTTAACTTTAGTCCTCAATGTACTCCAGAATATCCGATTGCAGATTATATGAAAACAGTGTTAACAAGCTGCTCCAAGAAAAAGAAAGGTGTAACTTTCTCAGATGAATACACACATCACAAAGAACTTTCTCAGAAAGCTTCTTTCTAGTTTTTATCTGAGGATATTTCCTTAGTCACCATAGGCTTCAATGTGATTCAAACTATCCTTTCTCAGATTCCCCAAAAACCTGCAACAAATCTGATCCATGAAAAGGATTGTGTAGCTATTTGAGGTGAATTAACACATCACAAAATGGTTTCTGAGAAAGGTTCTTTCTATTTTTTATATGAAGATATTTCCTATGTCACCATAAGCTTCAATGCGCTCCAAAATACCCCATTGCACATTCCAAGAAAACAGTGTTAGTAAATGGCTCAAGAAAACTACAGTGTAATATTGTGAGATGAATTCACACATCACAAAGCAGTTTCTCAGAAAGATTCTTTCTACTTTTTATCTGAGAGTATTTTCTTCACAATAGGTTTCAACGCACTCCAATGTATACCTTTGTAGATTCCATGAAAGCAGTGTTAGCAAACTGATCAGATAAAAGGACGTTGTAACTCTGTAAGATGAATTCACACATTAAAAAGCTGTTTCTCAGAAAGCCTTTTTCTAGTTTTTATCTGAGGATATTTCCTTTGTCACCATAGGCTTCAATGTGATCCAAAATATCCCATCTCAGATTCCCCAAAAGCAGTGTTACCAAACTGATCCATGAAAAGAATCATGTAACTCTGGGAGATGAATTCACATATCACAAATATGTTTCTCAGAAAACAGCTTTTTACTGTTTATCTGAGGATATTTCCTTTTTCACAATATTCCTCAATGTGCTCCCAAATATCCCATTGCAGATTAAACTTAAAGATTGTTAGCAAACTTCTCAATGACAAGAATGGTAAAACTCTGTGAGGTGAGTTCACACATCACAAAGCAGTTTCACAGAAAGCTTCTTCTTGATTTTTATCTGAGGATATTTCCTTTGTCACCAAAGACTTCAAAGTGCTCCCAAATAGCTTCTCTCACATACCAGAAAAAGAGGGATGCTGAATTGCTTCAATAAAAAAAAGGTTAAACTCTATGAAATGAATACACACAGCACAAAACCGTTTCTGGAAAAGTTTCTCTCCTGTTTTTACCTGAAGGTATTTACTTTTTAACCATAAGCCTTTGGGAGCTCCCGAATATAACTTTGCAGATCCCATAAAAACAGTGTTACCAAGCTGCGGAAAGAAAACAAAGGTGTAACTCTGTGTGATAAATTCACCCATCACAAAGACATTTCTCAGAAAGCTCCTTTCTAGTTTTATCTCAGGATATTTCCTTTCCCATCACTGGCTTCCATGCACTCCCAAATATTCCTTTGCAGATTCCATGAAAACAGTGTTAGTAAACTGCTCCACGAAACGAAAGGTGTAACTCTGTGAGATGAACTCACACATCACAGAGGAATTTCTCAGAAAACTTCTATCTAGTTTTTAATCTGAGGATATTTCCTTTGTTACCATAGGCTTCAATGTAATCCAAAATATCCCTTCTCAGATTCCCCAAATACAATGCTACCCAACTGCTCCATGAAAAGAATCGTGTAAGTCGATGGGATGTATTAAAAAAATCACAAAGCAGTTTCTCAGAAAGCTTCTTTCTAGTTAATATCTGACGATATTACCTTTTGCTCTATAGGACTCAAGGTGCTCCCAAATATCACTTGGTATATTCCACGAAAGAAGTGTTAGCAAACTCCTGCATGAAAAGTAAGGTGTAACTCTATGAAATAAATTCACACATCACAGAGGAGTTTCCCAGAAAGCTTCTTTCTAGTTTTTATCTGAGGATATTTCCTTTGCCACCATAGGCTTAAATGTGCTCCCAAATATCTTATTGCAGATTCTATGAAAACAGTGCTGCATAACTGATCCATGAAAAGTATTGTGTAACTCTGTGAGTGGAAATAACACATCACTAAGTGGTTTCTGAGAAAGCTTATTTCTGATTTATATGTGAGGATATTTCCTTTGTCACCATAAGCTTCAATGCACTCTGAAATATCCCTTTGTGGATTCGAAGAAAACAGTGTGAGCACACTGCTCTATGAAAAGTACAGTGTAACTCTTTGAGATAAATTCACACATCACAAAGCAGTTTCTCAGAAAGCTTTTTTCTAGTTTTTATCTGAGGATATTTCCTTTGTCACCGTAGGCCTCAAAGCGCTCTCAAATATCTCTTTGCAGATTCTACGAAAACAGTGTTAGCAGACTACTCCATGAAAAGAAAGGTATAAATCTGTGAGATGAACTCATACTTCAAAAAGCAGTTTCTCAGAAAGCTTCTTTTCAGGTTTTTCTGATGATATTTCCATCATCGGCACAGGCTTCAAGGTGTGTACAAATATCCTATGGCAGATTTCCAAAAAAAAACAATGTTAGCAAACTGTTCCAAGAAAAGTATCATGTAACTAATTGAATTGAATTCACACATCACAAATACGTTTCTCAGAAAGCTTCTTTCTAGTTTTATCTAGGCATAGTTCCTTTGTTACCATAGGCTTCAATGCAATCCAAAATATTCTTTCTGAGATTCCCCAAAAATAGAGCTACCAAACTGCTTGATGAACAGAATGATGTAACTCTGTGAGATGACTTCACTCATCTCAAAGCTGTCTCTCAAAAAGCTTCTTTCTAGTTTTTTTCGGAGGATATTTCCTTTTTAATCATAATCTTCAATGCCCTCTGGAATATCCCAAACACATTCCATGAAAAAAGTGTTAGCAAACTTCTCAATGAGAAGAATGGTGTAAATTTGTGAGATGAATTCACACATCATGAAGATTCTCAGAATGATTCTTTCAAGATTTTATCTGATGATATTTCCTTTGTCACCATAGGCTTCACTGTGATCCAAATTATCCTTTTTCAGATTCCCCAAAAACAGTGCTACCAAACTTCTGCATGAAAAGAATCGTGTAACTCTGAAAGATGAATTCAAAAATCACAAAGTAGTTTCTCAGTAAGCTTCTTTCTAGTTTTGTCTGAGGATATTTCCTTTTTCACCTTTTACCTCATTGTGCTCACAAATATCGCTTTATACAAAGCGATATTTCCAGGAAAAGAGTGTTAGCAAACTGCTCCATGAAATGAAAGGTGTAAACCTGTGAGATGAATTCAAACATCACTTAGCAGTTTCGCAGAAAGCTACTTTCTGTTTTCTTTCTGAGAATATTTCCTTTGTCACTATAGGCTTCAATGTGCTCCCAAAAATCCTATTGCAGATTCCTCAAAAACAGTTTTATCAAACTGCTCAATGAAAAGAATGGTAGAACACAGTAAGATGAATTCTCACATCAAATAGCTGTTTCCCAGATAGATTCTTTCTAGTTTTTATATGAGGATATTTCCTTTTACACCATAGACCTTAATGTGCTCTGAAACATCACTGTGAATTCCATAAAGACAGTGTTAGTATACTGCTTCATGAAGAGAACGGTGTAATTTGTGAGATGAATTCACACATCACAAAGCAGTTTATCAGAAAGCTTCCTTCTAGTTTTTATCTGAGTGTTTCCGTTGTCACCATAAGCTTCAATGCATTTCAAAATATTCCCTCTCAGATTCCCCAAAAACAGTGCTACCAAACTGTTACATGAAAAGAAATGTGTAACTCTGAGATGAATTCACAAATCACAAAGTAGTTTCTCAGAAAGCTTCTTATTAGGTTTTGTCTGAGGATATTTCCTTTGTCACATAATTTTCAATGCGCTCCAAAATATCCCATTGCAAATTCCAACAAAATAGTGTTAGCAAACTGCTCAATGAGAAAACAGTGTAACTCTGTGAGATGAATTCACACATCACAAAGTAGTTTCTGAGAGTGCTTCCTCCCGGTTTTTATTTGAGGATATTTCCTTTTTTACTACAAGCCTGAATGCACTCCCAAATATGCCATTGCAGATTCCAGGGAATCAGTGTTATCAAATAGCACCATGAAAAGGGTTGTGTAACTCTGTGAGATGAATTCAAACATCACAAAGAACTTTCCCAGAAAGCTTCTATCTAATTTTTATCTTAGGGTATTTCCTTTGTCACCCTAGGTTTCAATGCTATCCAAAATATTCCTTTCCAAAATAACCAAAAACAGTGCTATCAAATTGATCCATCAAAAGTGTCATGTAATTCTGTGATATGAATTAACACAGCATGACGCAGTATCAGAGAAGGTTTCCCTCTAGTTTTTCTATGAGGTTATTTCCTCTGTCGTCATAAGGTTCAATGTGTCCTGAAGTATCCCATTGTAGATTACAAGGAAACACTGCTAGAAAATGGCTCAATGAAACGATCAGTGTAACTCTGTTAGATGAATTCACACATCACAAAGCAGTTTCTCAGAAAGCTTCTTTCTCATTTTAATCAGAGGATATTTCCTTTCTCACCACAGGCCTCAAGGTACTCCAAAATAGCCCATTGCCGATTTCACGTAAACAATGTTAGTAAACTGCTCCATGAAAAGAAAGGTGTAACTCTGTGAGATGAATTCTCACATCATGAAGAAGTTTTTCAGAATGATTCATTCAAATTTTATCTGAGAATATTTCCTTTGTCACCATAGGCTTCAATGCGATCCAAATTATCCCTTCTCAGATTCCCCAAAAACAATGCTACCAAACTTCTGCATTAAAAGAATCGTGTAACTCTGAGAGATGAATTCACAAATCACAAAGTAGTTTCTCAGTAAGCTTCTTTCTAGTTTTGTCTGAGGACATTTCCTTTTTCACCATTTGCCTCAATGTGCTCATGAATATCCCCTGGTAGAATCCAGGAAAACAGTGTAGACAAACTACTCCATTAAAAAGAAAGGTGTAAACCTGTGAGATGAATTCACACATGGCAAAGAAGTTTCACAAAAAGTTTCTTCTTGGTTTTTATCTGAGGATATTTCCTTTGTCACTATAGGCTTCAATGTGCTCCCAAATATCCTAATGCAGATTAATCAAAAACAGTGTTATCAAACTGCTGAATGAAAAGAACGGTGTAGCACTGTAACATGAATTCACACATCACAAAGCTGTTTCTCAGAAAACTTCTTTCCAGTGTTTACCTGAGGATATTTCCTTTTTCACTACAAGCCTCAAGGTGCTCCGGAATATCCCTTTGCAGATTCCATGACACCGGGGTTACCAAACTGCTCCATGAAAAGAAATGTGTAAATCTGTGAGATGAAAAGACACACCCCAAAGCAGTTTCTCAGAAAACTTTCTAGTTTTTATCTGAGTTTTTCCTTTGTCAACATAGGCTTCAATGACATCCAAAATATCCCTTCTCAGATTCCTCAAAAACAGTGCTACCAAACTCCCGCATGAAAAGAAACGTGTAACTCTGTGAGATGAATTCACAAATCACACAGTAGTTTCTCAGAAAGCTTCTTATTAGTTTTTGTCTGAGGATATTTCCTTTGTCACATAAGCTTCAATGTGCTCTGAAATAATCCATTGCAGATTCCAACAAAGCAGTGTTAGCAAACTCCTCAATGAGAAGAACACTGTAACTGTGGGAGATGAATTCACACATCACAAAGTAGTTTCTCAGGGAGCTTCTTTTCGGTTTTTATTTGAGGATATTTCCTTTTTCACTACAGGCCTGAATGAACTCCAGAATATCCCTTTGCAGATTCCAAGGAAAAGTGTTAGCAAACTGCACCATGAAAAGAATGGTGTAACTCTGTGAGATGAATTCAAATATCACAAAGAACTTTCCCAGAAAGCTTCTATCTAATTTTTATTTGAGGATGTTTTCTATGTCACCCTAGGTTTCAATGCTATCCAAAATATTCCTTCTCAAATAAACCAAAAACCGTGCTACGAATCTGATTCATGAAAAGAGTCATGTATCTCTGTAATATGAATTAACACAGCATGAAGCAGTTTCTGAGAAAGCTTCACTCTATTTTTTACATGGATTTATTTCCTTTGTCACCATAAGGTTCATTGTGCTCTGAAATATCCCCTTGTAGAATCCAAGTAAACTGTGCTAGAAAACGGATCAATGAAAAAAACAATGTAACTCTTTGAGATGAATTCACCCGTCACAAAGTACTTTCTCAGAAAGCTTCTTTCTTGTTTCAATCAGAGGATATTTCCTTTCTCACCATAGGCCTCAATGCACTCCAAAATATCTCTTTGCAGATTCCACGAAAACAGTGTTAGCAAACTGCTCCATGAAAAGAAAAGTGAAACTCTGTGAGCTGAATTTACATATCACCAAGTAGTTTCTCAGAATGGTTGTTTATAGTTTTTGTCTGATGATATTTCCTTTGTCACCATCAACCTAAATGTGCTCCAAGATATCCCATTCCAGATTCCAATAAGACAGTGTTAGCAAATTACACAATGAAAAGAACAGTGTAACTCTGTGAGCTGAATTCACATATCACAAAGCAGTTTCTCAGAAAGCTTATTTCTTTTTTGTATCTGAGGATATTTCCTTTTTCATAATAGGTCTCAATGTGCCCACGAATAGCTTTGCAGATTCCACAAAAATAGTGTTAGCCAACTGCTCCATGAGAACAAAGGTGTAAATCTCTGAGGTGAATTCACACATCACAAAGCAGTTTCTCAGAAAGTTTCTTTTTGGTTTCTGTCTGAGGATATTTAGTTTGTCACCACAGGCTACAATGCACTCCCAAATATCCTATTGCAGATTCCCCAAAAACAGTGCTACCAAACGGATCGATGATAAGAATTGTGTAACTCTGTGAGATTAATTAACACATCACCAAGCGGTTTCTCAGAAAGCTTCTTTCTAGTTTTTATATGAGGATATTTCCTTTGTCACCATAAGATTCAATGAGCTCAGAAATATCCCATTGCAGATGCCAAGAAAACAGTATTGGCAAACAACTCAATGAAAGCAACATTGTAACTCTCTGAGATGAATTCACACATCACAAAGCAGTTTCTGAGAAAGCTTCCTTCTAGTTGTTTTCTGAGGATATTTCCTTTGTCACCATAGGCTTCAATGCAATTCCAACTATCCCTTCTCCAATTCCCCCAAAACAGTGCTAATACACTTCCTCATGAAAAATGTGTTGTAACTCTGTGAGATGAATTCTCACATCACAAAACTATTTCTCAGAAAGCCTCTTTGTACTTTTTATCTGAGGATAATTCTTTTCTCACCATATTCCTCAATACGTTCCCGAATATCCCTTTACAGATTCCACAACAACAGATTTAGCAAACTGCTCCAAGAAAAATCTCGTGCTACTATATGAGATGAATGCACACATCATAAAGCAGTTTCTCAAAAATTTTCTTTCTAGTTTTTTTCTGAGAATATTCTGTTTGTTACCATAGGCTTCAATGTGATCCAAAATATCCCTTCTCAGATTCCCCCAAAAACAGCGCTACCAAGCTTCTCCATGGAAAGAATTGTGTAAGTCTGTGAGATGAACTCACAAGTAAGAAAGCAGTTTCATAGAATGTTTCTTTCTATTTTTTGCCTGAGGATATTTCCTTTGCCACCCTAGGCTTCAATGCACTCCCAAATATCCTATAGCAGATTCCATGAAAACACTTTTACCAAACTGCTCCAAGAAAAGAATCATGCTACTCTGTGAGATGAATACACACATCTTGAAGAAGTTTATCAGAAAGCTTCTTTCTAGTTTTTATCTGAGGGTATTTCCTTTTTCCTTATAGACTTCAAGGTGATCAAAAATATCCCCTCTCCCATTCCCCCAAAACAGTGTTATTAAACTTCTTCATGAAAAGAATGGTGTAATCCTGTGAGATGAATTCAAAAAACACAAAACAGTTTCTAGAAGGCTTCTTTCTAGTTTTTTTATGAGGATATTTCCTTTGTCACCATAACCTTCAATACACTCTGAAATATCCAATGGCAGATTCGAAGAAAACAGTGTTAGCAAATTGCTCAAAGAAAACAACATTGCAACTCTCTGAGATGAATTCACACATCCCAAAACAGTTTCTCAGAAAACTTCTATTTTTTATAGGAGAATATATAATTTTTTACCATAGACCCCAATATGCTCCCCGATATCAATTTGCAGACTCAATGAAAGCAGTGTTAGCAAAATGCTCCTTGAAAGGAAACGTGTAACTCTATGAGATGAATTCACACATCATGAAGAAGTTTCTCAGATAGCTTCTTTCTAGTTTTG
Source organism: Piliocolobus tephrosceles (assembly GCF_002776525.5). Lineage (NCBI taxonomy): Eukaryota > Metazoa > Chordata > Mammalia > Primates > Cercopithecidae > Piliocolobus > Piliocolobus tephrosceles. Next base: position 67,423,131 of record NC_045452.1, read on the forward strand.
ATCTGATGATATTTCCATTGTCATCATAGGCTTCAAAGTGATCGAAGTATCCCTCCTCAGATTCCCCAAAAGCAATGCTACCAAAATGATCCATGAAAAGAATCCTGTAACTCTGTGAGATCAATAAACTCATCACAAATCAGTTTCTCAGCAATATTTTTTTTTAATTTTTATATGATGATATTTTCTTTGTCACCATAAGCTCCAATGTGCTCCTAAATATACCATTGTAGATTCCAAGAAAAGAGTGTTAGCAAACTCTTCAATAAAAAGAATGGTGTAACTCCATGAGATGAATTCACACATCCCAAAACATTTCCTCAGAAAGCTTCTTTCTGGATTTTTCTTAGGATATTTCCTTTTTCACTGTAGTCCACAATTTGCTCTGAAATATCCCTTTGCAGATTAAATGATAGCAGAGTTAGCAAACTGCTCCATGAAAAGAAAGGTGTAACTGTGAGATGTATTCACACATCGCAAAACTGTTCTCAGAAAGTTTCTTTCTAGTTATTATCTGAGGATATTTCCTTTTTCACCGTATTTCTCACTCTGCTCCTGAATATCCCATTGCAGATTCCATGAAAAAAGTGTTATCAAACTTCTCAATGAAAAGAAAGGTGTAACTCTGTGAGAAGAATTCACGCATCACATAGTAGTTTTACAGAAATCTTCTTTTTGGTTTTTATCTGGGGATATTTCCTTTCTCACCATAAGCCTCAATGTGCTCCCAAATACCCTATTGCAGATTCCATGAAAACAATATTATCAGTCTGCTCAATGAAAACAACGGTGTAAATATGTGAGAGGAAGTCACACATAACAAAGCAATTTTTCAGAAACCTACTTTCTAGTTTTTATCTCAGGATATTTCCTTTTTCACTATGGGCCTCAATGTGCTCCCAAATATCCCTTTGCAGATTCCACGAAAACAGTGATAACAAACTGCTCCATGAAAAATAAGGTGTAACTCTGTGAGATGAATTCACAAATCACAAAGCAGTTCCTCAGAAACCTGCTTTTTTGTTTTTATCTGTGGATATTTCCTTTGTCACCATAGGCTTCAATGTACTCCCAAATATCCTACTGCAGATTTCTCAAAAAGAGTCTTATCAAACTATTCAATAAGAAGAATGGCGTAACTCTGTGAGATGAGTTCGCACAACAAAAAGAACTGTCTCAGAATGCTTCTTTCTAGTTTTTATCTGAGGATATTTGCTTTGTCACCGTAGACTTCAATATGATCCCAAAGAACTGTTCTCAGATTCCCCAAAAACAGTGCTACCAAACTGACCCATGGAAAGAATCATGTAACTCTGTGAGATGAGTTACCACATCACAGACCAGTTTTTCAGAAGGCTTCTTTCCACTTTTTCTATGAGGATTTTTCCTGTGTCACCATAAGCTTCAGTGTAGTCTGAAATATCCAATTGCAGAATCCAAGAAAACAGTGTTAGCAAACTGCTCAATGAAAAGAACACTGTAACACTGTGAGATGAATTCACACATCACAAAGCAGAATCTCAATAAGCTTCTTTCTAGTTTTTAACTGAGGATGTTTCCTTTTACCCCATAGGCCTCAATGCACTCCCATATATCCCTTTGCAGATTCTGTGAAAACAGTGTTAGAAAACTGCTCAATGAAAAGAATGGTGTGACTCTGTGAGACAAATTCACACATCACAAACTGGTTTCTCAGGAAGGCTTTTTCCAGTTTTAATCCGAGGATATTTTGTTTTTCAACATAGCACTCAATACATTCCCAAATATTCAATTGCAGAAAGGTGTAACTCTGTGTGGTGAATTCACACATCGCTAAGAAGTTTCTCAGAAAGCTTCTTTCTACTTTTATCTGAGGATATTTCCTTTGTCACCATAGGCTTCAATGAGAGCCAAAATATCTCTTCTCAGTTTCCCCAAAGCCAGTTTTACCAATCAGATTCATGAAAAGAATCTTGTAACTCTGTGAGATGAATTAAACATCATAAAGGGTTTTCTCAGAAAGCTTCTTTCTACTTCTTATATGAGGATATTTCTTTTGTCACCCTCAGCTTCAATTCCCTCCAAAATATCAGATTACAGAACCCAAGAAAACAGTGTTAGCAAATTGCTCTAAGAAAAGATCAATGTCACTCTGGGAGATGGATACACACATTGCAAGCCATTTCTCACAAAGCTTTCTTCTAGTTTTTATCTGAGGTCATTTCCATTTTCAATATAGGCCTCTATGTGCTCTCAAATATCACTTTGCAGATTCCATGAAAACAGTGTTAACAAACTGCTCCATGTAGACAATGATGTATCTCTGTGAGAGGAATTCACACATAACAGTGAACTTTCTCAGAAAGCTTCTTTCTAATTGTTATCTGAGGTTATTTCCTTTGTATAGGCTTCAGTTGTATATTGTATAGGCTTCAATGTGATTGAAATCACCCCTTCTCAGATTCCCCAAAAACAGTGTTACAAAACTTCTCCATGAAAAGAGTGGTGTAACTCAGTGAGATGAATTCACACATCACAAAGCAGATTCTCATAAACTTTCTTTCAAATTTTTATCAGAGAATATTTCCTTTTTCACCATAGGCCTCATCTCACTCCCAAATATTTCTTTGTAGATGCCAAGAAAATGATGTTAGCTAACTGATCCATCAAAAGAAAGGTGTTATTCTGTGAGATGAATACATACATCGCAAAGCAGTTTCTCAGAAAGCTACCTTCTAGCTTTTTCCTGAGGATATTTCCTTCATCACCATAAGCTTCAATGCACTCTGAAATATCCCATTGCAGATTCCATGAAAACTGTGTCAGAAAACTGCTCAATGAAAACAACAGTGTAAATCTGTTAGATGAATTCACACATCACAAAGCAGTTTCTCAGAAAGCTTCTTTCTAGTTTTTATCTGAGGATATTTAGTTTCTCACCATAGGCCTTAATGCTCTCCCAAATATCCCTTTGCAGATTAAATGAAAACAATGTTATCAAACCGCTCAATGAAAAGTACAGTGAAACTCTGTAAGATGAATTCAAACATCACAGGATAGTTTCTCAGAAAGCTTCTTTGTAGTTTTATTCTGATGATATTTCCTTTTTCACTATAGGCCTCAAAGTGCTGCCAAATATCCCTCTGTAGATTCCATGAAAACTGTGATAGCAAACTACTCAAAGCGAAAAAACAGTGTTACTCTGAGAGATGAATTCATACGTCACAATGCAGTTTCTCAGAATGCTTTATTCTAGTTCTTATCTGAGGATATTCAGCTTTTCACCACAGGCCTAATATGTTCCCAAATATCCTTTGAAGAGTCCACGAACACAGTGTTAGCAAATGGTTCCATGAAAAGAATGTTGTAACCTAGTGAGAATAATTCACAATCACAAAGTACTTCCGGAGAAAACTTCTTTCTAGTTTTCATCTGAGGATATTTAATTGGTAACCATAGGCTTCAGTGAGATCCCAAATATCCCTTTTCGGATTCTCTGAAAACAGTGCTACCAAAGTGATCCATGAAAACAGTAGTGTAGCACTGTGAGATGAATTCACAAATCACAAAGCAGTTTCTCAGAGAGCTGCTTTCAAGTTTTTGTCAGGATATTTCGTTTGTCACAATAAACTTCAATGCGCTCCGAAATATACCATTGCAGATTCCACGAAAACAGTGTTAGCAAACTGCTCAATGAAAAGAAGAGTGTACCTCTGTGAGATGAATTCACACATCAAAAAGCTGTTTCTCAGAAAGCTTCCTTCCATTTTTTTATCTGAGGATATTTCTGCTTTCCCCATAGGCTTCATAACTCCAAAATATCCCTTTGCAGATTCCACGAAAACACTGTTTTCAAATAGCTCAATAAAAAGAATGGTGTAACTCTGTGAGATAAATTCACACATCACAAAGCAGTTTGTCAGAAAGATTCTTTCTAGATTTTATCTGAGGTTATTTCCTTTGTCACCATGGGCTTTAAGGCGATCGATATTAACTTTTCTCAGATTTCTCAAAAACAAGCTACCAAACTATTCCATGAAAAGGATCGAGTAACTCTGTGAGATGAATTCAAAAATCACAAAGTAGTTTCTCGGAACGCTTCTTTCTATTTTTTGTCTGAGGATACTTCCTTTTTCACCATAGGTCTCAATTCTCTCCCGAATATCCCTTTGTAGATTCCTCGAAAATAGTGTTAGAAAAGTGCTCCGTGAAAGAAAGGTGTAAATTGGTGATGTGAATTCACACATCACAAAGCTGTTTCTCAGAAAGCTTCCTTTTGTTTTTTGTCTCTGAATATTTCCTTAGTCATTGTAGACTTCAATGCACTCCCAAATATCCTATTGTAGATTCCAGGAAAACAGTGTTAGCAAATTACTCCAAGTAAAGAGTCATGCAAATCTGTGCGATGAATTCACACATCACAAAGCAGTTTCTCAGAAAGCTTCTTCTTTTTTATCTGAGGATATTTCCTTTTTCAATATAGGCTTCAATACTATTCAAAGTATCCCTTCTCAGATTCTCCCAAAAGAATGCTACACAACTTCTCTATAGAAAGGGTGGTGTAACTCTGTGAAATGAATTCACACATTCAAAGCTGTTCCTCAGATATATTCTTTCTAGTTTTTAACTGAGGATATTTCCTTTTCACCATATTACTCAATGTACTTCAGAACATCCCATTGCAGTTTCCACGAAAAAAGAGTTAGCAAACTTCTCAATGAAAAGAATGGTGTAACTCTGTTAGATCAACTCAAACATCACAAAGTAGTTTCACAGAAAGCTTATTTTTGTTTTTTATCTGATGATATTTCCTTTTTCACTAGAGGATCCAAACACTCCAAAATATCCTATTGCAGCCTCCACGAAAACAGTGTTATCAAACTGCTCCATTAAAAGAAAGATGTAACTTTCTGAGATGAATTCATACATCACGAAAAGCTTTCTCAGAAAACTTCTTTCTAGTTTTTATCTGAGGATATTTCCTTTGTCACCATAGGCTTCAACGTAATGTAAAATATCACTTCAGAGATTGCCCAAAATTTTGCTACCAAACTGGTGCATTAAAAGAATCCTGCAACTCTGTGAGATGAATTCACAAATCACAAAGCAGTTTCTCAGAAAGCTTCTTTCTAGTTTTAGTCTGAGGATATTTCCTTTGTCATTGTAGACTTCAATGCTATCCCAAATATCCTATTGCTCATTCCATGAAAACAGTGTTAGCAACCTACTCCAAGAAAAGAATCGTGTAGCTCTGTGACATGAATTCACACACCACAAAGCTGTTTCTCAGAAAGCTTCTTTTCACAATTTATCTGAGGATATATCGTTGGTCACCTTAGGCTTCAATGCAATCAGAAATATCCCTTTCAGATTCCCCAAAAAGAGTTCTAACAAAGTTATTCATGAAAAGAATAGTGTAACACTAAGAGATGAATTCATACATCCAAAGCAGTTTCTCAGAAGCTTCTTTGTGTTTTTTATCTGAGGATGTTTCCTTTGTCCCTATAGGCTTCAATGTGCTCCAAAATATCCTAATGCAGATTCCACGGAAACAGTTTCAGCACACTGCTCACTGATAAGAATGGTGTAACTGTTTTAGGAGAATTCGCCCATCACAAAGCAATTTCTAATTAAGATTATTTCTAGTTTTTATCTGAGGATATTTCCTTTGTCATCATAAGTGTCATTGAAGTAAGAAATATTCCATTGCAGATTCTAAGAAAACAGTGTTAGCAAACTGCTCAATGAAAAGAATAGTGTGACTCTGTGAGATGGATTCACACATTACAATTCAGTTTCTCAGAAGACTTCTTTCTAGTTTATATCTGAGGATATTTCTTTTTTCACCCTAGGCCTCAATGTGTGACCAAATATCACTTTGCAGAGACCACCAAAAGAGTGTTAGCAAACTGATTCATGAAGAGAAAGCTGTAACTCTGTGAGATGAATTCACACATCACAAAGACATTTCTCAGAAAGCTTCTTTCTAATTTTTATTTGAGGATATTTCCTTTGTCAGCATTGGCTTCAATGTGATCCAAAACATCCCTTCTCAGATTCCCCAAAAACAGTGGTAACAGACTGCTCCATGAAAGGAAAGTGTAAGTCTGTGATATGAATTCACACATCAGAAAGCAGTATCTCAGAACCTTTCTTTCTAGTTTCTCTCTGAGGATATTTCTTTTGTCACCGTAAGCTTCAATGTGCTGCAAAATATCCCTGTACAGATTCCAAGAAAACAGTGTCAGCAGAATGCTCAATGAAAAGAACATTTTAACTGTGTGAGATGGATTCACACATCACAAAGCAGTTTCTCAGAAGGCTTCTTTCTGTATTTTATCTGAGGATATTTCCTTTGTCACCATAGGCTTCAATGCACTCCCAAACATCCTATTGCATTTTCCATGAACACAGTGTTAGTAAACTGCCGTATGAAAAGAACGGTATAACTCTGTGTGATGAATTCACACATCACAAAGCAGTTTTTCAGAAAGCTTCTTTCAACTTTTTATCTGAGGATATTTCATTTTTCGCTATAGGCCTCAAACTGCTCCCAAATATTACTTTGCAGATTTCATGAAAAGAGTTTTAGCAAACTGCTCCATTAAAAGAAACGTGCAGATCTGTGAGATAAATTCACACATAACAAAAAACTTTGTCAGAAAGCTTTTTTCCAGTTTTTATCTGAGAATATTTCCTTGTCACCATAGGCTTCAACGTGATCCAAAATATCCCTTCTCAGATTTCCAAAAACAGTGCCGACAAAGTGAGCCATGGAAAGAATCATGTAACTCTGTGAGATGAATTCACACATCCAAAGCAGTTCCTCAGAAAGCTTCTTTTCACTATTTACCTGAGGATATTTCCTTTGTGACCACAGGCTTCAAGGTGATCCAAAATATCCCTTCTCAGATTCCACAAAAACAGTACTAACAAAGTGATTCATGAAAAGAATCATGTAATTCGGGGAGATGAATTCACACATCCAAAGCAATTTCTCAGAAAGCTTCTTTTTCTTTTTTATCTGAGGATATTTTCTCTTTCACCATAGACTTCAAGGTGTTCCCAAACATCCTCTTTCATTTTCCACGAAGACAGTGTTAGCAAACTACTGTATGAAAAGAAAGGTGTAATTCCGTGTGTTGAATTCACACATCACAAAACAGTTTCTCAGAAAGCTTCTTTCTAGTTTTTAATTGTGGATATTTCCTTTTACACTGTAGGCCTCAAGGTGCTCCCAAATGTTTCTTTGCAGATTCCACAGAAAAGTGTTAGCAAACTACTCCATGAAAAGAGAGGTGCAACCCTGTGTGATAAATACACACATCACAAAGAACTTTCCCAGAAAGCTTGTTTGCAGCATTTATCTGAGGATATTTCCTTTGTCACCACAGGCTTCAATGCAATCCAAAATATCCCTTTCAGATTCCGCAAAAAGAGTGCCAGCAAAGTAATCTATGAAAAGAATCATGTATCTCTGTGAGATGAATTTAGACATCAAAAGCTGTTTCTCAGAAAACTTATTTTTGATTTTTATAGGAGGGTATTTCATTTGTTCACATAGGCTTCCATGCACTCCCAAATATCCTAACACAGATCCCACAGAAACAGTCTTAGCAGACTGCTCAATGAAAATAATGGTGTAACTCTGTGAGATGAATTAGCCCATCACAAAGCAGTTTCTCAGGTTTCTTTTTAGTTTTTATCTGAGGATATTTCCTTTGTCACCATAAGTTTCTTTGTGCTAAGAAATATTTCATTGCAGATTCTCAGAAAATAGTGTTGGGAAAATGCTGAATGAAAAGAAAACTGTAACTCTGGGAGATGCCTTCACACATCACAAGGCAGTTACTCAGAAAGATTCTTTCTAGTTTTTTTTTTTTTTTTTTTTCTGAGGATATTTGCTTTTTCACCATAGGCCTCAAGACGCTCTGAAATATCACTTTGCAGATTCCACGAAAACAGTGTTAGCAAACGGCTTCATGAAATGAAAATGCAACACTGTGAGATGAATTCATACATCATAAATCAGTTTTTCAGAAACCTTCTCCCTAGTTTTTCCCTGAGGATATTTCCCTTTTCATCATAGGCTTCAGTGCAATCAAAAATATCCCTTTTCTGATTCCCCAAAAACAGTGGTAACAGACTGCTCCATGAAATGAAAGTGTGACTCTGTGAGATGAATTCACATATCAGAACACAGTTTCTCAGAAACCTTCTCTCTAGTTTTTCTCTGAGGATATTTCTTTTTGCATTTTCTCAGAAACCTTCTTTCTAGTTTTTCTCTGAGGATATTTCTTTTGTCACCATAAGCTTCAATGCACTGTGAAATATCACTTTGCGGATTCCAAGAAAACAGTGTTAGCAGACTACTCAATGAAAAGAACATTGTAACTATGTGAGATATATTCACACATCTAAAAGGAGCATCTCAGAAGGCTAATTTCCAGTTTGTATCTGAGGATATTTCATTGTCACCATAGGCGTCAATGCATTCCAAAACATCCTATTACATTTACCACGTAAACAGTGTTAGCAAACTGCTGTATGAAAAGAATGGTGTAACACTGTGTGATACATTCACACATCACAAAGCAGTTTCTCAGAAAGCTTCTTTCTAGTTTTTATCTGAGGATATTTCCTTTTTCACTATTACCCTCAAAGTGCAACCAAATATCCCTTTGCAGATTCCACGAAGAGAGTGTTAGCAAACGGCTCCATGAAAAGAAAGGTGTAACTCTGTGAGATGAATTCACACATCACAAACAACTTTCCCAGAAAGCTTCTTTCCAGTTCTTATGTGAGGATATTTCCTTGTCACCATAGGCTTCAAAGAGATCCAAAATATCCCTTCACAGATTCCCCCAAAAGAGTGCTAACAAAATGATCCACAAAAAGGATCGTGTAAATCTGTGAGATGAATTCACACATATAAACCAGTTTCTCAGAAATATTCTTTTTTTTTCCTGAGGATATTTTCTGTGTCCCCATAGGCTTTAATGTGCTACCAAATATCCTAATGCAGATTCCATAAAAACAGTGTTAGCAGACTCCTCAATGAAAGGAAAGGGGTAACTCTGTGAGACGAATTAACCCATCAGGAAGCAGTTTCTGAGAAAGCTTCTTTCTAGTTTATATCTGAAGATATTTCCTTTGCCACCATGAGCTTCATTGGACTAAGAAATATCCCACTGCATATTTCAAGAAAACAGTGTTAGCAAACTGCTCAATGGAAAGAAATGTGTATCTCAGTGAGATGTATTCACACATCACAAAGGAGTTTCTCAGATAGCTTCTTTCTAGCTTTTATCTGAGGACATTTCCTTTTTCACCATAAGCCTCCATGCCCTCCATAACATAACTTTGAAGATAGCTCGAAAACAGTGTTAGCAATCTGCTTCATGAAATGGGAGGTGTAACTGTGTGAGAGGTATTCACACAAAACAAAGAAGTTTCTCAGAAAGCTTCTTTCTAATTTTTATTTGAGGAAATTTCCTTTGTTAGAATAGGCTTCAATGTGATCCAAAATATCCCTTCTCAGATACCCCAAAAATAGTAGCAATTGACTCCTCAATGAAAGGAAAGTGTAACACTGTGAGACGAATTCACACATCAGAAAGCAGTTTCTCAGAAACTTTTCTAGTTTTTCTCTGAGGAAATTACCTTTGTCATCATAAGCTTCAACGTGTTGCAAAATATCCCTTTACAGTTTCCAGGTAAACAGTGTTAACAGACTGCTCAATGAAACAAGTGCTGTAATTATGTGAGACGAATTAACACATCATAAAGCAGTTTCTCAGAAATCTTCTTTCTAGTATTTCTCAGAGGATATTTCCTTTGTCACCATGGGCTTCAATGTGCTGTGAAATATCCCTTTACAGATTCCAAGAAAACAGTGTTAGCAGACTGCTAAAATAAAACAATATTGTAACTATCTGAGATGTATTCACACATTACATAGAAGTATATCAGAAGGCTTCTTTTTGGTTTTTATCTGAGGATATTTCCTTGTCACCATAGACTTCAATGCACTCCCAAACATCCTCTTGTATTTTCTATGAAAACAGTGTTAGCAAACTGCTGTATGAAAAGGATGGTGTAACTCTGTGTGAGAAATTCACAAATCACAAAGACATGTCCCAGAAAACTTCTTTCCAGATTTTATCTGAGGATATTTCCTTGTCACCATAGGCCTCAATGTGCTCCCAAACAACCTAACACATATTCCAGGAAAACAGTGTTAGCAGCCTGCACAATGAAAAGCATGGTGTAACTCTGTTAGATAAATTTACCCATCACAAAGCAGTTTCTCAGAAAGTTTCTCTGTAGTTTTCATCAGGCAATATTTTCTTTGTCACCATAAGCTTCATTGCGTTAAGAAATATCCTATTGCAGATTCCAAGAAAACAGTGTTAGCAAAATGCTCAATGGAAAGAAAACTGTAACTCTGTGAGATGCATTCATCCATCACAATTCAGTTTCTCAGAAGTTTTCTTTCTTTCTTTTTTTTTTTTTTTTTTATATGAGGATATTTCCTTTTTCACCACAGGCCTCAATGCATTCCCAAATATCACTTTGCAGATTCCACGAAAACAGTGTTGGCAAACTGCTTCTTCAAGAGAAAGGGATAACTCTGTGAGATGAGTTCATACATAACAAAAAAGTTTCTCAAAACGCTTCTTTCTAGTTTTTATTTGAGGATATTTCCTTTGTTAGCATATGCTTCAATGTGATCCAAAATATCCCTTCTCAGATTCCCCAAAAACAGTGTTAACAGACTGTTTCATGAAAAGGATGTGTAACTCTGTAAGATGAATTCACACACCACAAAACAGTTTCTCAAAAACCTTCTTTCTAGTTTTTCTCTGACGACATTTCCTTTGACACAACAAGCATCAATGCGCTGCAAAATATCCCTTTATGGATTCCAAGAAAACAGTGGTCACAGACTGCTTAATGAAAATAACATTGCAATTCTGTGAGATGTATTCACACATCACAAAGAAGTATCTCAGAAGGATCTTTTTGGTTTTTACCTGAGGATATTTCCTTGTCACCATAGCCTTAAGCGAGCTCCCAAACATCCTATTGCATTTTCCACGAAACAGAGTTAGGAGACTGCTCAGTGAAAAGAATGGTGTAACTCTGTGAGATGAATTAACCCATCACAAAGCAGTTTCTCAGAAAGATTTCTTGTGTTTATCTGAGGATATTTCCTTTGTCACCATAATTTTCATTGTGCTAAGAAATATCCCATTGTAGAGTCCTGGAAAACAGTGTTAGAAAACTGCTCAATGAAACGAAAAGTGAACCTCTGTGAGATGCATTCACACATCACAATGCAGTTTCTCAGAAACCTTCTTTCTAGTTGTTATGTGAGGATATTTCCTTTTTCACCATAGGCCTAAATGCACTCCCAAATATCACCTTGCATGTTCTACGGAAACAGTGTTAGCAAGCTGTTTCATGAAGAGAAAGGTGTAACTCTGTGAAATGAATTCATATATCACAAGGAAGTTTCTCAGAAAGCTTCTTTCTAGTTTTTATTTGAGGATATTTCCTGTGTCAGCATAGGCTTCAAAGCGATCCAAAATATCCCTTCTCAGATTCCCCAAAAACAATGGCAAGAGACTGCTCCATGAAAGGAATGTGTAACACTGTGAGATGAATTCACACATCAGAAAGCAGTTTCTCAGCAACTCTCTTGCTAGTTTTTCTCTGAGGATATTTCCTTTGTCACTGTAAGCTTAATTGTGCTGCAAAATATACTTTTATGGATTCCAAGAAAGCACTGTCTCAGAAGGCTTCCCTTTGTTTTTTATCTAAGATATTTCCTTTTTCACCATAGGCTTCAATGCATTCCCAAACGTTCTATTGAATTTTCCAGAAAAACAGTGTTAACAAATTTCTGTATGAAAAGAACAGTGTAACTTTGTGAGCTGCTTTCACACATCACAATGCAGTTTCTCAGAAAGCTTCTTTCTAGTTTTTATCTGAGGAAATTTCCTTTTTTGCTATAGGCCTCAATGTGCTCCCAAATATAACGTTTCAGGTTCCACGAAAACTCTGTTAGCAAACTGCTCCTAGAAGACAAAGGTATAACTCTGTGAGATGATTTCACACATCAGAAAGCAGTGTCTCAGAAACCTTTTTTCTAGGTTTTCTCTGAGGATATTTCCTTTGTCACCATAATCTTCAATGCACTGAAAAATATCCCTTTACGGATTCCAAGAAAACAGTGTTAGAAGGGTGCTCAATGAAGATAACATTGTAAGTGTGAGTTGTATTCACACATCAGAAAGCAGTTTCTCAGAAAGCCTCATTCTGCTCTTTATGTGAGGATATTTCCTTGTCTGTATAGTCTTCAAAGAGATCAGAAATATCAGTTCTCAGATTCTACAAAAACAGTGCTAGCAAATGGCTCCAAGAAATAGTGGTAAAACTCTGTGAGATGAATTCACACAACACAAAGCAGTTTCTCAGAAAGCTTCCTTCTGGTTTTCATCTGAGGATATTTCCTTTGTCCATATAGTCTTCATAGTGATTCAAAATATAACTTCTCAGATTTTACAAAAACAGTGCTAGCAAACCACTCCATGAAACAGTGTAGTAGCTCTGTGACATGAATTCATACATCACAAAGCAGCTTCTCAGAAAGCTTCTTTGTGGTTTTTAATGAGGATCTTTCCTTTGTCACCAAAGGCTTCAAAGAGATAAAAATTATCAATTCTCAGTTTCCACAGTAACACGGCTAGCAAACGGCTCCATAAAATAGTGGTATAACATTGTGAGATATCTTCACAGATCAGAAAGCAGTTTTTCAGAGAGCTTCTTTCTGGTTTTTATCTGAAGATATTTCCTTTATCCCCATTGGCTTCAAAGTGATCCTAAATATTACTTCTCAGATTCCACAAAAACTGTTCTAACCAACTCCTCCATGGAAGAGTGGTGTGACCCTTTGAGGTGAATTCACACATCACAAAGCAATTTCTCAGAAAGCTTCATTTTGGTTTTTATCTGAGGATATTTCCTTTTTCCGTGTATCCTTCAAACCGTTCCAAAATATCACTTCTGAGATTCCACAAAAACAGTGCTAGCAATTGACTCCATGAAATAGTGGTGTAACTGTCTGAGATGAATTCACACATCACAAAGCAGTTTCTCAGAAAGCTTATTTCCTGCTACTATCTCAGGATATTTCACATAAATTGTCCCCGCGGATCTCATTGAAGATTCTGTGAAAACACAAGCTTCTCATTGAAAGCAATGGTGTAACTCTGTGAGCTGATTTCAACCACAACTAATCATTTCTGAAAAGGTTTCTCTCCATTTTTTCGTTTTTCACCTTGGGATTCAACGATGTGTAAAATATCATTTCTGAGATTTCACAAAAACAGTGCTAGCAAACTCCTCCATGAAAGAGTGGTGTGACTCTGAGATGAATTCACACATCACAAAGCAGTTTCTCAGAAAGCTTCATTCTGGTTTTTATCTGAGGATATTTACTTTGTCCATATAGTCTTCAAAGCGATCTGCAATATCAGTTCTTATATTCCATAAAAAAGTACTAGCAAACGGCTGCATGAAAGAGTCGTGTAGCTGTGTGAGATGAATGCAAACATCACAAAGCACTTTCTCAGAAGCCTCTTTCTCGTTTTTATCTGAGTATATTTTCTTTGTCTGTATAGTTCTCATAGCGATCGAAAATATCACTTCTGAGTTTCCAGAAAAACAGTGCTAGTAAACGACTGCACAAAATAGTGGTGTAGCTGTGGAAGATGAATTCACACATCACAAAGCAGTTTCTCAGAAAGTTTCCTTCTGATTTATTCTGAGGATCACTCCTTTGTCACCATAGGCTTCATTTAGACAAAAGATATCACTTCTGAGATTCCACAAATACAGTACTAGCAAACGGCTCCATGAAAGGGTGGCATAACAATGTGAGATGAATTCACACATCAGAAAGCAGTTTCTGAGAAAACTTCTTTCTTATTTTTATCTGAGGATATTTCAGGTCTCATGGCACTCCCGTATATCTAATTGCATAGTCTGCGAAAGCAGTGATTGCAATCTTCTCAATGAAAGCTTCTCAATGATAGAAGCTTCTCAATCTTCTCAATGATAGCAATCTTCTCAATGAAATGGTGTAACTCTGTGAGATGAATTCACACACCACAAAGCAGTTTCTGAGAAGGCTTCTCTCCAGTTTGTATGTGAGGATATTTCTTTTTTCAACATAGGCTTCAAAGTGATTCAAAATATTACTTATCAGATTCCACAGAAACAGTGCTAGCAAACTCCTCCATGAAAGAGTGGTGTAACAATGTGAGGTGAATTCACACATTACAAAGCAGTTTCTCAGAAAGCTTCTTTGTCGTTTTTATCTGAGGATATTTCAGGTCTCAAAGTGCCCCCTGTTTCTCACTGCAGATTTTGTGAAAACACTGTTAGCAAGCTTCTCAATGAAAGCAATGGTGTAACTCTATGAGCTGAATTCACCCACAACAAAGCAGTTTATGAGAAAGCTTCTCTCCAGTTTTTATCTGCGGATATTGTATTTTTCACCATGGGATTCAACAATACGAAAATATCACTTATGAGATTCCACAACAACAGTGCTAGCAAATGGCTGCACTAAATAGTGGTGTAACTTTGTGAGATGAATTCACACATCACAACACAGTTTCTCAGAAACCTTCTTTCTGGTTTTTAGCTGAGGATATTTCCTTTGTACAGTCTTCATAGTGATTCAATATATCTCTTCTCAGATTCCTCGAAAACAGTGCTAGCAAACTGCTCCATGAAAGAGAGGTGTAACTCTGTGAGGTGAATTCACACATCACAAAGCAGTTTCTCAGAAAGCTTCATTCTGGTTTATATCTGAGGATATTTAGCTTGTCTGTACAGTTTCAAAGCAATCCGAAATATCAGTTCTCAGATTCCACAACAACAGTGCTAGCTAAGAGATCCAAGAAAGAGCGGTGTACCTCTGTGAGATGAATTCACATATCACAAAGCAGTTTCTCAAAAAGCTTCACTCTGGTTTTTATCTGAGGATATTTCCTTTGTCGGTATAGTCTTCTTAGTGATCCAAAATATCTCTTCTCAGATTCTAGAAAAGCAGTGCTAACAAAAGGCTCCAGGAAAGATTCGTGTAACAATGTGACTTGAATTCAGACATCACAAAGCAGTTTATCAGAAAGCTTCTTTCTGGTTTTTATCTGAGGATATTTCCATTGTCTGTATAGTCTTCAATGCAATCCGAAACATCACTCCTGAGATTCCCCAAAACAGTGCTATCAAATGGCTCCACGAAATAGTGGTGTAACTCTGTGAGATCAAGTCATATATAACAAAGCAGTTTCTCAGAAAGCTTATTTCCTTTTTTTAATCTGAGAATATTTCAGGTCTCAATGCACTCCTGTATAGCTCATTGCAGATTCTGCGAAAACAGTGATAGCAAACTTCTCAATGAAATCAATGGTGTAATTCTGTGAAGTGAATTCACACACCACAAAGCAGTTTCTGAGGTTTCTCTCCAGTTTTTATCTGAGGATATTTCTTTTTTCAAAATGGGATTCAATGTTATCCAAGATATCCCTTCTGTGATTCCACATAAACAGTGCTAGCAAACTCCTGCATGAAACGGTGGTGTACCTCTGTGAGCTGAATTCCCACATCACAAAGCAGTGTCTCAGAAAGTTTCTCCTAGTTTTTATCTGAGGAGATTTCCTTTGTCTGTATAGTCCTTAAAGTGATCCAAAATATCATTTCTCAGATTCCACAAAAACAGTGCTAGCAAACTCCTCCATGAAAGAGTGGTGTAACTCTGTGAGATGAATTCACGTATCATGAAGCAGTTTCTCAGAAATCTTTCTTCTGGCATTTATCTGAGGATATTTCCTTCTTGGTATAGTCTTCAAAGCGATCCGAAATATCTGTTCTCAGATTCCACAAAACAGTGCTAGCAAATGGCTGCACAAAATACTGGTGTATCTCTGTGAGGTGAATTCACACATCACAAAGCAGTTTCTCAGAAAGCTTCTCCTTGGTTTTTATCTGAGGGTATATCCTTTGTCCATATAGTCTTCAAGTGATCTAAAATATCACATCTGAGATTCCACAAAAGCAATGCTAGGAGTGGGCTACATGAAAGAGTAGTGTAACTGTGTGAGATGAAATCACACCTCACAAAACAGTTTCTCAGAAGTCTTCTTTCTTGTTTTTATCAGAGAGCATTTCAGTTCTCAATTTGCGCACTTGTGTCTCATCGCAAATTCTGCGATAACAGTGTTAGCAAACTTCTCAATGGAGGCAAAGGTGTAACTCTGTGAGATGAATTTATGCATCACAATGTAGTTTCTTAGAAGGCTTCTCTCCAGTTTTTATCTGAGGATATTTCACTTTTCACCATGGGATTAAACAATATCCAAGATATCACTTCTGAGATTCCACTGCAGGCTATTCTCACCATTGGCTTCCATGTTCTCCCAAATATCCCTTTACAGATTCCAAGAAAACAATGTTAGCAAACTACTTCATGACAATAGAGGTGTAACAATCTGAGATGAATTCCTGTATCACAAAGGACTTTCTCAGAAGTCTTCATTCTAATTTTTATCTGAAGATATTTCCTTTGTCACCATAGACTTCAATGAGATCCAAAATATTCCTTCTCAGATAACCTAAAAACGGTGGTACCAAACTGGTCCTTGAAATGAATTGTGTATCTCTGCGAGATGAGTTATCACATCACAAATTGGTTTCTGAGAAAGCTTCTTTCTAGTTTTTATATGAAGATATGTCCTTTGTCAACATAAGCTTAAATGCAGTCTGAAATATCAGATTACATATTCTAAGAAAATAGTGTTAGCACACTGCTCAATGAAATGAAGAGTGTAACACTGTGAAATGAATTTACATATCATAAAAAAGTTTCACAGAAAGCTTGTTTCTAGTTTCTAACTCAGGATATTTCTTTTTCACCATAGGTTTCAATGCGCTTCCAAATATAGCTTTTCTGATTTCCCAAAAACAGTGTTAGAAAGCAGCTTCATGAAAAGAAAGGTCCAAATCAGTGAGATGAATTCACTCAACACAAAGAAGTTTCTCAGAAAACTTCTTTCTAGTTTTTATCTGAGGATATTTCCTTTGTCACCATAGGCTTCAATGACTCCCAAATATCCTATTGCACATTAAATGAAAACAGTGTTATCAAGCTACTCAATGAAAAGATTCGTGTAATTATCTGAGATGAAATTACATATCACAAAGCAGTTTCTCACAAAACTTCTATCTAGTTTTTATATGAGCAAATTTCCTTTTTCACTGTAGACCTCAATGTGCTCCAAAATATCCCATGGCAGATTCCTTGAAAACAGTTTATGCAAACTCTTCCATGAAAAGAAAGGTTTGAACTCATTTCTGCAGCAAGCAGACCTAATAGACATCTACAGAACTGTCCACCCCAAGTGAACAGAACATACATTCTTCTCAGCACCACATCACACTTCTTACAAAATTGACCACATAATTGGAAGTAAAGCACTCTCAGCAAATGTACAAGAAGAGAAATTATAACAAACTGTCTCTCAGACCACGGTGCAATCAAACTAGAATGCAGGACTAAGAAACTCAATCAAAACCACTCAACTACATGGAAACTGAACAACCTGCTCCTGAATGACTACTGGGTACATAATGAAATGAAGGCAGAAATAAAGATGTTCTTTGAAACCAATGAGAACAAAGATACAACATACCAGAATCTCTGGGACACATTTAAAGCAGTGTGTAGAGGGAAATTTATAACACTACATGCCCACAAGAGAAAGCTGGAAAGATCTAAAGTTGACACTCTAACATCACAATTAAAAGAACGAGAGAAGCAAGAGCAAACACATTCAAAAGCTAGCAGAAGGCAAGAATTCATTAAGATCAAAGCAGAACTGAAGGAGATAGAGACACAAAAAACCGTCCAAAAAATCAATGATTACAGGAGTTGGTTCTTTGAAAAGATTAATAAAATTGATAGACTGCTAGCAAGAATAATAATGAAAAAAGAGAGAAGAATCAAATAGACACAATAAAAAATGATAAAGGGGATATCACCACTGACCCAAGAGAAATACAAACTACCATCAGAGAATACTATAAACACCTCTACGCATATAAACTAGAAAATCTAGAAGAAATGGATAATTTCCTGGACACTTACACTCTCCTAAGACTAAACCAGGAAGAAGATGAATCCTAGAATAGACCAATAGCAGGCTCTGAAATTGAGGCAATAATTAATAGCCTACCAACCAAAAAAAGTCCAGGACAAGATGGATTCACAGCTGAATTTTACCAGAGGCACAAAGAGGAGCTGGTACGAATCCTTCTGAAACTATTCCAATCAGTAGAAAAAGAGGGAATCCTCCCTAACTCATTTTATGAGGCCAGCATCATCCTGATACCAAAGCCTGGCAGAGACACAACAAAAAAAAGAGAATTTTAGACCAATATCTCTAATGAATATCGATGTAAAAATCCTGAATAAAATAATGGCAAACCGGATCCAGCAGCACATTAAAAAGCTTATCCATCATGATCAAGTGGGCTTCATCCCTGGGATTCAACGCTGGTTCAAGATACGCAAATCAATAAATGTAATCCAGCATATAAACAGAACCAAAGACAAAAAACACATGATTAGCTCAATAGATGCAGAAAATGTCTTTGACAAAATTCAGCAGCCCTTCATGCTAAAAACGCTCAATAAGTTTTGTATTGATGGAACGTATCTCAAAATAATAAGACCTATTTATGACAAACCCAGCCAATATCATACTGAATGGGGAAAAGCTGAAAGCGTTCCCTTTGAAAACTGTCACAAGACAGTGATGCCCTCTCTTACCACTCCTATTCAATGAAGTGTTGGAATTTTTGGCTAGGGCAATCAGGCAATCGAAAGAAATAAAGTGTATTCAGTTAGAAAAAGAAGAAGTTAAATTGTCCCTGTTTGCAGATGACATGATTATATATTTTGAAAACCCCATGATCTCAGCCCAAAATCTCCTTAAGCTGACAAGAAACTTCAGCAAAGTCTCAGGATACAAAATTAATGTGCAAAAACCGCAAGCATTCTTATACACCAGTAACAGACAAACAGAGAGCCAAATCATGAATGAACTTCCATTCGCAATTGCTTCAAAGTGAATAAAATACCTAGGAATCCAACTTACAAGAGATGTAAAGGACCTCTTCAAGGAGAACTACAAACGATTGCTCAGTGAAATAAAAGAGGACACTAATAAATGGAAGAACATACCATGCTCATGGATAGGAAGAATCAATATCGTGAAAATGGCCATACTGCCCAAAGTTATTTATAGATTCAATGCCATCCCCATCAATCCACCAACTAGTTTGTTCACAGAATTGGAAAAAACTGCTTCAAGTTCATATGGAACCAAAAAAGAGCTCACATTGTCAAGACAATCCTAAGTCAAAGGAAGAAAGCTGGAGACATCACGCTACCTGACTTCAAACTATACTACAAGTCTACAGTAACCAAAACAGCATGACACTTGTACTGAAACGGAGACATAGACCAATGGAACAGAACAGAGTCCTCAAAAATAATGCCACACATCTACAGCCATCTGATCTTTGACAAACCTGAGAAAAACAAGAAATGGGGAAAGGATTCCCTATTTAATAAATGGTGCTGGGAAAATTGTCTAGCCATAAGTAAAAAGCTGAAACTGGATCCTTTCCTTACTCCTTATACAAAAATTAATTCAAGATGGATTAGAGACTTAAATGTTAGACATAATACCATAAAAACTCTAGAAGAAAATCTAGGTAGTACCATTCAGGACATAGGCATGGGCAAGGACTTCATGTCTAAAACACCAAAAGCAATGGCAACAAAAGCCAAAGTTGACAAATGGGATCTAATTAAACTAAAGAGCTTCTGCACAGCAAAAGAAACTACCATCAGAGTGAACAGGCAACCTACAGAATGGGAGAAAATTTTTGCAACCTACTCAACTGGCAAAGGGTTAATATCCAGAACCTACAAAGAACTCAAAGAAAGTTACAAGAAAAAATCAAACAACCACATCAGAAAGTGAGCAAAGGATATGAACAGATATTTCTCAAAAGAAGACATGCATACAGGCAACAGACACATTAAAAAATGCTCATCATCACTGGCCATCAGAGAAATGCAAACCAAAACCACAATGAGATACCACCTTACACCAGTTATAGTGGCGATCATTAACAAGTCAGGAAACAAGAGGTGCTGGAGAGGATATGGAGAAATAGGAATACTTTTACACTGTTGGTTGGAGTGTAAACTAGTTTAACCATTATGGAAAACAGTATGGCGATTCCTCAAGGATCTAGAACTAGAAGTACCATATGACCCAGCCATCCCATTACTGAGTATATACCCAAAGGATTATAAATCATGCGGCTATAAAGACACATGTACACATATGTTTATTGTGGCACTATTCATAATAGCAAAGACTTGGAATCAACCCAAATGTCCATCAGTGACAGACTGAATTAAGAAAATATGGCACATATACACCATGGAATAATATGCAGTCATAAAAAAGGATGAGTTTTTGTGCTTTGTAGGGACATGGATGCAGCTGAAACCATCATTCTCAGCAAACTATCACAAGATCAGTAAACCAAACACCGCATGTTCTCATTCATAGATGGGAACTGAACAATGAGATCACTTGGACTCGGGAAGGGAAACATCACACTCCAGGGCCTACTATGGGTATGGGGGAGTGGGGAGAGATTGCACTGGGAGTTATTCCTGATGTAAATGATGAGTTGATGGGTGCTAACGAGTTGATGGGTGCAGCACACCAACATGGCACAAGTATACATATGTAACAAACCTGCACGTTATGCACATGTACCCTAGAAATTAAAGTATAATAATAATTAATAATAATAATAATAATAATAAAACAAAGCAAATTCTCACAGATAAAAACTAGAAAGAAACTTTCTGAGAAAGTTCTTTGTGATGTGTGAATTCATCTCACAGAGTTACCCTTTTCATTTCATGAAGCACTTTGCTAAAACTGTTTTCCTAGAATCTGCAAAAGTCTATTTGTTAGTGCCTTGAGGCCTATGGTGAAATATGAAATATCCTCAGATAAAAACTAGAGAGAAGCATTCTGAGAAAATGCTTTGTGATATATGAATTCATCTCACAGAGTTACAGATTCTTTTCATGTACTAGTTTGCTAGCACTGTTATTGGGGAATCAGAGAAGGTATATTATTGATCGCATTGAAGCTTATGGTGACAAGGGAAATAATCTCAGATAAAAACGAGAAAGAAGCTTTCTAAGAAACCACTTTGTGGTCTGTGAATTAATCTAACAGAGTACAAAGTTCTTTTCATGGAGCAGTTTGCAGACTGTGTTTTCATACAATTTGCAAAGGGATACATGGGAGCGCATTGAGGTCTCCAGTGAAAAAGTAAATATCCTCAGATAAAAATTAGAAGTAAGTTCTCTGAGAAACTGCTTTGTGATGTGTGAATTCATCTTACAGAGTTTAAAAGTTCTTTTCATTAAGCAGTTTACTAACAATGTATTCGTGGAATCTGCAAAGGGATACTTTGGAAGGCATTGAAGCTTAAGGTGACAAACGAAATACCCTCATATAAAAACTAGAAAGAAACTTTCTGAGAAACCACTTTATAATGTGTTAAGTCATCTCACTGATTTAAATGATTATTTTTATGGATCAGTTTGCTAACACATTTTGGGGAATCTGAGAAGGGATATATTGGATCGCTTTGAAGCCTAGGGTGACAAAGGAAATATCCTCAGATAAAATCTAGAAAGAAGCTTTCTTAGAATGTTCTTTGTGATGTGTCAATTCATCTCAAAGAGTTACACCTTTCTTTTCATGGAGCAGTTTTCTAACACTATTTTCGTGGAAACTGCAAAGGGATATTTGGAGTGCATTTAGGTCTATAGTGAAAAATTAAATATACTCGGATAAAAACAAGAAAGATTTCTGAGAAATTGCTTTGTGATGTGTTAATTCTTCTCACAGAGTTACACGATTCTTTTCAAATATCGTTTTGGTAGCACTGTTTTCAGGGAACCTGAGAAGGGATATTTTTGGATTACATTGCAGCCAATCTTGACAAAGGGACTACTCTCATATAAAAATTAGAAAGGAGCTTTCTTAGAAAGTTCTTTGTGATGTGTGAATTCATCTCACAGGATTACACATTACTTTTCATGGAACAGATTGCTAACACTGTTTTTGTGGAATCTGCAAAGAGTTATTTGGGAGCGTATTGTGGCCTTCAGGGAAAATGGAAACATCCTCAGATACAAACTGGAAAGAAGCTTTCTGAGAAACTGCTTTGTGATGTGTGAATTCAAATCAAAGAGTTACACTGTCCTTTTCATTGTGCAGCTTGTTAACAGTATTTTCTTGGAATCTCCAATGGGATATTTCAGAACACACTGAAGCTTATGGTGACAAAGGAAATATCCTCAGACAAAAACTAGAAAGAAGCTTTCTCAGAAACTGCTTTGTGATTTGTGAATTCAACACACAGAGTTACACCTTTCTTTCCATGGAGAAGTTTACTAAAACTGTTTTCATAGAATCTGCAAAGGGAAATTTGGGAGCACCTTGAGGCCTATGATGAAGTAGGAAATATCCTCAGATAAAAACTGGAAAGAAACTTTCTGAGAAACTGCTTTGTGATGTGTGAATTCATGTCACAGAGTTACACTGTTTTTTTCATTGAGCAGTTTGCTAACACTGTTTTCGTGGTATCTTCAAAAGGATGGGAACACATTGAGGTCTATGGTGGAAAAAGATATATCCTCAGAAGAATACTAAAAGGAAGCTTTCTGATAAACTGCTTTGTGATGTGTTAATTCCTCTGACACGGATACATGACTCTTTTCATGGAGCAGTGGTAGCACTCTTTTTGGGGAATCTGAGAAGGGATATTTTGAATCGTATTGAAGCCTGTAGTGACAAAGGAAATATCCTCAGAAAAAAAGTAGAAGAAGCTTTCTGAGAAAGGATATTGTGATGTGTGAATTCATCTCACAGTGTTACACCTTTCTTTTCATTGAGCAGTTTGCTAAAATTGTTTTCATTGAATCTGCATTGGGATATTTGGGAGTGCATTGAGGCCTATAGTGTAAGAGGAAATATCCTCAGATAAAAACTAGAAAGAAGGTTTCTGAGAAACTGCTTTGGGATGTGTGAATTCAACTCAAAATTACACGGTTCCTTTCATTGAGCAGTTTATTGACCCTGTTTTTATTCAATCTGCAATAGGATATTTGGGAGCACATTGAATACTATGGTGAAAAAGGAAATATCCTGAGTTAAAAACTAGAAGGAATGCTTCTGATAAACTAATTTCGGTGAGTGAATTCATCTCACTGAATCACTCTGTTCTTTATATTTTGCAGTTTGCTAACACTATTTTCTTGGAATCTGCTATTTGATATTTCAGAGTGCATTGAAGCTTATGGTGACAAAGAAAATATCCCCAAATAAAAACTAGAAAAGTTTTCTGAGAAACTGCTTTGTGATGTGTGAATTCAACTCACAGAGATACACTGTACTATGCATTGAGCAGTTTGTTTACACTGTTTTCTTGGAATATGCACTCCATTACTTCTTAGAGAATTGAAGTTTATGGTGACAAAGGAAATATACTCATAGATAAACCATAGACAAGCTTTCTGAGAATCTGCTTTGTGATGTGTGAGTTCATCTCACAGAGTTACACTGTTCTTTTCATTGAGCACTTTGCTAGCGCTGTTTTATTGGAATCATAAATGGGATATTGCAGAGCTTATTGAAACTTATGATGACATAGGATATGTCCTCATAGAAAAAGTAGAAAGAAGTTTTCTGAAAAACTGCTTTGTGATGTGTTTATTCATCTCACAGAGTTACATGATTCTTCTCATGGACCAGTTTGATAGCACTGTTTTGGGAGAATTTTAGAAGGGATATTTTGGATCGCATTGAAGAATATGGTGACAAAGAAAATATCCTCACATAAAAGCTAGAAAGAAGCTTTATGAGAAACTGCTTTGTGATGTATGAATTCATCTCACAGAGTTACACCTTTCTTTTTTATGGAGACTTTGCTAACACTGTTTTCGTGAAATCTGCAAATGGATATCTGGGAGTGCGTTGAGGCCTATGGTGAAAATTGAAATATCCTCAGATTAAAATGAGAAATAAAGTTTGTGAGAAACTTCTTTGTAATGTGTGAATTCATTTTACAGAGATACCCAAATATTTTCATGGATTATTATGGTAGCACTGTTTTTGGGGAATCTGAGGAGGGATATTTTGGTTCTCAGTGAAGTCTATGGGGACAAAATAAATATTCACAGGTTAAACTAAAAAGAAGGTTTGTGAGAAACTGCTTTGTGATGTGTGAATTAATCTCACAGAGTTACATCTTTGTTTTAATGGAGCAGTTTTCTAACATCGTTTTCTTGGAATCTGCAAAGGGATAGTACTGAGTGCAATGAAGCTTACGGTGACAAAGGATATACCTTCATAGAAAAATTAGAAAGCAGCTTTCGGAGATACTTGTTTGTGATGTGTGAATTCACCTCACGGAGTTACACTGTACTTTGCATTGAGCAGTTTGATAACACTGTTTCCTTGGAATCTGCAATGGGATATTGCAGAGTGAATTGAAGCTTATGTTGACAAAGGAAATATCCCCAGACAAAAACTAGAAAGAAGTTTTCTGAGAAACTGCTTTGTGATTTGTGAATTCATCTCACAGAGTGACACCATTCTTTTCATTGAGCAGTTTGCTAACACTGTTTTCATAGAATCTGCAAAGGAATACTTCGGAGCTTAATGAAGCTTATGGTGACAAACGAAATATCCTCCAACAAAAACTAGAAAGGAGCTTTCTGAGAAACTGCTTTGTGATTTCTGAATACATCTCACAGAGTTGCATAATTCTTTTCGTGGATCTGGTTGGTAGCACTGCTTTTGGGTAGTATGAGAAGGAAATATTTGGATCACATTGAATCCTGTGGTGACAGAGGAAATATCAGATAAAAACTAGAGAGAAGCTTTCTGAGAATCTGCTTTGTGATGTGTGAGTTCATGTCTCAGAGTTGTACTGTTATTTTCATTGATAAGTTTACTAACACTTTTTTCATTGAATCTGCAATGGCATATTTGGGAGTTCATTGAGGAAGATTTTGAAAAAGGAAATATCCTCAGATGAAAACTGGAAAAAAGTTTGTTGAGAAACAGTTTTGTGATGTGTGAATTCATCTCAGTTACATCATTCTTTTTCATTAGGCAGTTTGGAAGCACTGTTTTTGTGGATATGTGAATGGATATTTTGAATCACGTTGAAGCCAGTGGTGACAAAGGAAATAACCTCAGATAAATACTACAAAGAAGCTTTCTGAGAAACTTTTTTATGATTTGTGTCTTCATCTCACAGAGTAACACCATTCTGTTCATGGAGCAGTTTGCTAACACTATTTTTGTGGAATCTGCAAAGGTATGATTGGCAGTGCTTTGAGGCCTATGATAAAAAAAGAAATATCCTCAGAAAAAATCTAGAAAGGAGCAATATGAGAAACTGTTTTGTGGTTTGTGAGTTCATCTCACAGAGTAACATGGTTCTTTTCATTGAGCAGTTTGGTAGCACTGTTTTTGGGGAATCTGAGAAGGGACATTCTGGATCGCATTGAAGATTATACTGACAAAGGAAATATTCTCAGATAAAAACTAGCAAGAAGCTTTCTGAGAAAATTCTTTGTGACATGTGAATTCAGCTCAAAGAGGTACACCATTCTCTTATTGAGAAGTTTGCTATCACTTTTTTCGTGGAATCTGCAAAGGGATATTCAGGAGCGCATTGAAGAATATGGTAAAAAAAAAAAAAAAAGGAAATATCCTCACATAGCAATCAGATAGTAGCTTTCCGACAAAATGTTTTGTGATTTGTCAATTCATCTCACAGAGTTACACGATTCTTTCCATGAATCAGTTTGCTAGCACTGCTTTGTGGAATCCAAGAAGGGATATTTTGTATCGCAGAAGCCTATGGTAACAAAGGAAATATTCTCAGATAAAAACCTGAAAAATGCTTTCTGAGAAAGTTCTTTGTGATGTGTGAATTAATCTCACAGAGTTACACCTTTTTTTTCATGGAGCAGTTTGCTAACACTGATTTCGTGGAAACTGCAAAGGGATATTTGGGAGTGCATTGAGGCCTATATTGAAAAAGGAATTATCCTCAGATGAAAACTAGAAGGAAACTTTCTATGAAACTGCTTTGTGATGTGTGAATTCATCTTACAGATTTACATCATTCTTTTCAATGAGCAGGTTGATAACATTATTTTTGTGGAATCTGCAAAGGGATATTCACGAGCACATTGATGATTATGGTGAAAAAGGAAAATCCTCATACCAAAGCTAGAAAGAAGCTTTGTGAGAAACTTCTTTGTGATTTGTGAGTTCATCTCACAGAGTAATACGGTTCTTTTCATGGAGCAGTTTAGTAGGACTGTTTCTGGGGAATCTGAGGGGATATTTTGGATCACATTGAAGCCTATATTGACAAAGAAAATATTCTCAGTTGAAAACTAGTAAGAAGCTTTCTGAGAAAATTTTTTGTGATGTGTGAATTCATCTCAAAGAGGTACACCATTCGTTTCTTGAGAAGTTTGCTAACACTATTTTCGTGGACTTTGCAATGGGATATTCGGGAGTGCAGTGAGGAATATGGTAAAAAAGGAAATATCCTCAGATAAAAGCTAGAAAGAAGCTTTCTGAAAAACAGCTTTGTGATGTCTGTATTAATCTCACAGAGTTACAACATTCTTTTCACGGAGTAGTTTAGTAGCCTTGTTTTTGGGGAATCTGAAAAGGGATATTTTGGATCACACTAAGACCTATGGGGAAAAAGGAAATATCCTCAGATAAAAACTGGAAAGAAACTTTCTGAGAAACTGCTTTGTAATTTGTGAATTCATCACACAGAGTTACATGATTCTTTTCGTGGATCAGTTTGGTAGCAGTGTTTTTGGGGAATCTGAGTTAGGATATTTTGGATTGCATTGAAGCCTCTGGTGACAAAGAAAATATTCTCAGATAAAAACCAGAAGAAAACATTTTGAGAAAGTTCTATGTGATGTGTGAATACATCTCACAGAGTTACATTTTTTTTTTCATGGAGCAGTTTGTTAACACTAATTCCGTGGAATCTAAAAAGGGATATTTGGGAATGAGATGAGGCTGATGGTGAAAAAGGAAATATCTACTGAAAAAACCAGAAGGAAGCTTTCGGAGAAACTGCTTTTTATGTGTGAATTCATCTTACAGAGCCACACCATTCTCTTCATCGAGCAGTTTGATAACACTGCTTTCGTGGAATCCACAATATTATTTTTGGGAGTGCATTGAAGCCTCTTTTGACAAAGGAAAAATCGTCAGATAAAAATGAAAAAGATGCTTTATGTGAAACTGCTTTGTGATGTGTGAATTCATCTAACAGACTTACACTGTTCTTTTCATTGAGAAGTTTGCTAACAATTTTTTTGTGCATTCTGCAAATTGATATTTTGGAGAGGTTTGAGGAACATGATGAAAAAGGAAGTATCCTTAGATAAAACTTGGCTAAGAAACAGGTTTGTGATGTGTGCATTCACCTCACAGAGTTAAAGCATGCTTTTGGTAGCCCTGTTGTTGTGATATCTGATAAGGTATGTTTCGGATTGCATTGAAGCCTATGGTGAAAAAGGAAATATCTTCAGATAAAAATTAGAGAAAGACTTTGTGAGAAACTGCTTTGGGACGTTTGTGTTCATCTCACAGAGTTCTTCCATGATTCTTTTTGTGGAGGCGTTTGCTAACTCTGTTTTCATGGAACCAGCAGTCAGATATTTGGGATTGCATTAAAGCCTATGGTGGCAAAGGACATATCCTCAGACAGAAACCAAAACAAAACTTTCTGAGAACCTGATTTGTGATGTTGAATTCATCTCACAGATTTGCACTTTTCTTTTCATGGAGCAGTTTGCTAATGCTATGTTCGTGGAATCTGCAAAGAGATATCCATGAGTGCATGGAGGTCTATGGTGAAAAAGGAAATACCCTCTGACAAAAACTAGAAAGAAGCTTTCTAAGAAAATGTTTTGTGATTTCTGAATTCATCTCACACAGTTACATGATGCTTTTCATGGAACAATTTGATAGCACTGTTTTTGGGGGATCTGAGAAGGGTTATTTTGGATTACATTGAAGTCTATGGTGACACAGGAAATATCCTCAGAGAAAAAATAAAAAAAAAAAGCTTTCTGAGAAAGTTCTTTGTGATGTGTGAATTCATGTCACAGTGTTACACCTATCTATTCATGGAGCAGTTTGCTAAAACTGTTTCTGTGGAATATGCAAAGGGATATTTTGGAGCTATTGGGGCCTACAGTGAAAAGGAATTATCCCCAGTTAAAAACTAGAAAGAAAGTTTCTGAGAAACCTCTTTGTGATGTGAGAATTAATCTCACAGTGTTACAGTGTTCTTTTCATTGAGCAGTTCGCTAACACTGTTTTCTTGGAATCTGCAATGGGATATGTGGGAGTGCATTGAAAATTACAGTGAGATAGGAAATATCCTAATAGAAAAACTAGAAAGAAGCTTTATGAGAAACCACTTTGTGATGTGTTAATTCAGCTCATAGGGTTACCTGATACTTTTCATGATAGATTTCTTAGAACTGTTTTGGGGGAATCTGAGAAGGGATCACATTGAAGTCTAACGTTACAAAGGAAATATCCTCCAATCAACACTAGAAAGAAGTGTTCTGAGAGAATTCTTTGTGATGTCTGAATTCATCTCACAAATGTACACCTTTCCTTTCATGGAGCAGTTTCCTAACACCGTTTTCGTGGAATCTGCACAGGGATATTTGACACCACATTGATGCTTATAGTGAAAGAAGAAATATCGTCAGATAAAAATTAAAATGAAGCTTTCTGAGAAACTGCTTTTGATGTGTGAATTCATCTTACAGAGTCACACCGTTCTTTTCATTGAGCATTTTGATAACACAGTTTTCGTGTATTATGCAATATTATATTTTGGAACACATTGAAACTTTTGGTGACAAAGGAAATATCCTGAGATAAAAATCAGAAAGAAGCTTTCTGAGAAACTGCTTTGTGAGTGAATTCATCTCACGGATTTACACATTCCTATTCGTGGAGTATTTTGTTAATACTATTTTCATGGAATCTGGAAAGGGATATTCGTGAGCGCAATGGGGTCTATGGTTAATGAGGAAATATCCTCAGACAAACACCAGAAAGAAGATTTCTGAGAAATTGCTTTGTGATTTGTGTATTCATTTCACAGACTTACACCTTTCTTTTCTTGGAGCAGTTTCATAACACTCTTATTGGGGAATCTGAGAAGTGATATTTTGAATCACATTGAAGCTGATGGTGACAAAGGACAGATCCTCTGATAAAAACTTAAAGAATCTTTCTGAGAATCTTCTTTGTGATGTGTGAATTCGTCTCAGAGATTTGCACCTTTCTTTTCATGGAGCACTTTGCTAACACTCTTTTCATGGAATCTGCACAGGGATATTTGTGAGTGCTTTGGAGCCTATGGTGAAAAACTAAATATCCTCTGAAAAACACTAGAAATAAAATTTCTGGGAATCTGCTTTGTGTTGTGTGAATTCTTCTCACAGGATTACATATTTCTTTTCTTTGAGAAATTTGCTAACACTTTTTTCGATTAATCTGCAAAGGGATATTTGGCAACACATTGAGGACTGTGGTGAAAAAGAAAATATCCTCAGAGAAAAGCTCCCTCGGAAACTACTTTGTGATGTGTGAATTCACCTTACACAGTTGCACTGTTCTTCTCATTGAGCAGTTTGACAACACTGTTTTCATGGAATCTGCAAAGGGATATTTGGGAGCTCATTCAAGGCCAAGGTGGAATAGGAAACACCGTCAGATAAAAAAGAGAAAGAACCTTTCTGAGAAATTTCTTTGTGATATGTGATTTCATCTCACACAGTTATACCATTTTTTCCATGGAGCAGTTTGCTAACGCTGTTTTCATGGAATCTGCAAAGTGATATTTGGGAGTACATTGAGGCCTATACTGATAAAGCAAATATCCTCAGAAGGATATATCCTTAGATAAAATCCAAGAGGAAGCTTTCTGAGTATTTGCTTTGTGATGTGTGAATTGATCTCACAGAGTTACACTGTTCTTTTCATTGAGAAGTTTGCTAGCACTTTTCTCGTTTAATCTGCAATGGGATATTTGGGAGTGCCTTGAGGATACGGTGAAAAATGAAATATCCTCAGATAAAACTAGAAAGACCCTATATGAGAAACATCTTTGTGATATATGAATTCATCTAACAGAGTTACACCACTCTCTTCATGGAACAGTTTCATAGCATTGTTTTTGCGGAACCTGAGTACGGATATTGTGGGTCGCATTGAAGCCTATGGTGACAAAGAAAATATCCTCAAACAAAAACCAAGAAGAACATTTCTGAGAATCTGCTTTGTGATGTGTGATTTCAACTCACAGATTTGCACCTTCTTTTCATGGAGCAGTTTGCTAATACTGTTTTTGTGGAATCTGCAAAGGGATATTCATGAGAGCATTGAGGCAAATGTTGAAAAAGTAAATATCCTCAGACAAAAACTAGAGAGAAGCCTCCTGAGAAACTGCTTTATGATTTGTGAATTCATCTCACAGTGTTACACGATTCTTTTTATAGAGAAGTTTAGTAGCACTGTTTTGGGGGAATCTGAGAAGGGATATTTTGGATCACAATGAAGCCTATGGTGACAAAGGAAGTATACTCAGATAAAAACTAGCAACAGGCTTTCTGAGAAAGTTCTTTGTGTTGTATTTTTTCATCTCACAGATTTACACCTTTCGTTTTGTGGAGCAATTTGCAAACATTATTTTCGTGGAATCTTCAAAGGGATATTCCTGAGCGCATTTAGGCCTATGATGAAAAAGGAAATATTCTCAGAGAAAAACAAGAAGGAAACTTTCTGAGAAACTTCTTTGTTATTTGTGAATTCACCTCACAGAATTACAACTTTCTTTTAATTGAGCAGTTTGCTAACACTGTTTTTGTGAAATTGGCAACGAAATATTTGGGATCACTTTGGGGTCAAGTGTATTAAAGGAAATATCCTCAGATAAAAGCTAGAAAGAAGCTTTCCGAGAAAGTTCTTTGTGATGTGTGAATACATGTCATAGAGTTACATCTTTCTTTTCATGGAGCAGTTTGCTAACCCTGTTTTCATGGAATATAGAAAGGGATATTTGGGAGTGCATTGAGGCACATGGAGAAAAAGGAAATATCCTCAGATGAAAACTAGAAAGAATCTTTCTGAGAAACTGCTTTGTGATGTGTGAATTCATCTCACAGAGTTACACTTTTCTTTTCATTGAGCAGCTTGCTAATGCTGTTTTCTTGGAATCTGCAATGGGATATTTCGGAGTGCATTGAAGCTTATGGTGACAAAGGAAATATCTTCAAATAAAAATTAAAAGAAAGCTTTGTGACAAAATGCTTTGTGATGTGATAATTCACCTCACAGAGTTACCCGACTCTTTTCATGAATCGGTTTGGTAGCACTGCTTTTGGGAATCTGAGAAAGGATATTTTGGAAAGCACTGAAACCTAGGGTGAAAAAGGAAAATCTTCAGATAAAAACTAGAAAGATGCTTTCTGAGAAACTGCTTTGTGATATCTGAATTCATCTCACAGAGTTACAGAGTTCTTTTCTTGCATCAGTTTGCTAACACTGTTTTCATGGAATCTGCAATAGGAAATTTTGGAGCATAGTGAGGTGAGAAAGGAAATATCCTCACATAAAAGCCAAAAAGAGACTTTCTGTGAAACTGTTGTGTGATGTGTGTATTCATGTGACAGAGTTGCCCTGTTCTTTTCCTTGAGAAGTTTGCTAATACTATTTTCGTGGCATCTGCAGAGGGATATTCACGAGCTCTTTGAGGCCTATGGTGAAAAAGGAAATATCCTCAGAAGAAAACTAGAAAGAAGCTTTCTGAGAAACTGCTTTGTGATTTGTGAATTCACCTCAGAGAGTTATACCTTTCATTTCGTGGAGCAGTTCTGTAGTACAGTGTTTGGGGAATTTGTGAAGGGATATTGAATATCGCATTGAAGCCTATGATGACCAAGGATATATACTCAGATAAAAACTAGAAACAAGCTTTCTGAGAAAGTTCTTTGAGGAGTGTGAATTTCTCACAGAGTTACAACTTTCTTTTCATGGAGCAGCTTGCTAACACTGTTTTCATGGAATTTGCAAAGGGACATTTGGGAGCACATTGAGACCTAAAGTGAAAAAGAAAATATACTCGGATGAAAACTACAAAGAAGCTGTCTGAGAAACAGACTTGTGATGTTTCAATTCATCTCACAGAGGTACATCATTCTTTGCACTGAGCAGTCCAATAGCACTATTTTCGAGGAATCTGCCATAGGATATTTTGGAGCGCATTGAAACCTATGGTGACAAAGGAAATATCCTCAGATTAGCCAAAAATAAGCTTTCTGAGAGTCTGCTTTGCAATGTGTTAATTCATCTCACGGAATTACACTGTTCTTTTCATTGAGCAATTGGAAAACACTTTTTACTTGTAATCAACATTGGAATATTTCAGGGCAAATTGAACCTTATGATGACAATGGAAATATCCTCAGACAAAATCTAGAAAGAAGCTTTCTGAGAAACCACTTTGTCATCTGTGAATTCATCTCACAGAGATAAATGATTCTTTTCATGAAGGAGTTTGGTAGCCCTTTTTTTATAGAATCTAAGAAGGAATATTTTGGATTGCATAGAAGCCTATGGTGAAAATGATATATCCTCAGATAGAAACCAAAAAGAAGCCTTCTGAGAAACTGCTTTGTGATCTGTGATTTCATGTCACAGAGTTACAATGTTCTTTTCATTGAGCAGTTTGCTAACACTGTTTTCTTGTAATATGCAATGGGATATTTTGGAATGCATTGAAACTATTGGTGACGAAGGAGAGAGCCTCAGACAAAAACTAGAAGGAAGCTTTCTGAGAACCTACTTTCTGATTTCTGAATTCATCTCACAGAGTAACACCTTTCTGTTTATGGAGGATTTTGGTAGCACTATTTTTGGGGTATCTGAGAAAGGACATTTTGAATCACCTTGATGCCTATGGTGACAAAGGAAATATCATCAGATAAATACTAGAAAGAAGCTTTCTAGGAAACTTCTTTGTGATGGGTGAATCCATCTCACAGAATTACACATGTCTTTTCATGGAGCAGTGCTAACATTGTTTTCGTGGAATCTGCAAAGTGATATTTGTGAGCACATTGAGGCCTATAGTGAAAAAGAAAATATCCTCAGGTATAAGTAGAAAGAAACTTTCTGAGAAACTGCTTTGTGATGTGTCAGTTCATTTCACAAAGTTACATTGTTCTTTTCATTGAGTAGTTTGCTAACACTGTTTTCTTGGTATCTGCAATAGGATACTTTGGACTGCATTGAAGCTTATGATGACAAAGGAAATACCCTCAGGCAAAAACTAGAAAGAAGCTTTGTGAGAAACTGCTCTGTGATCCCTGAATTCATCTCACAGAGTTACACGATTCTTTTCATGGACCAGTTTGGTAGCACTGTTTTGGGGGAATCTGAGAAGGGATATTTTGGATTGCATTGAAGTCTATGGTGACAAAGGAAGTATCCTCAGAAAAAAACTAGAAACAGGCTTTCTGAGAAAGATCTTTGTGATGTGTGAACTCATCTCAGAGAGGTACACCTTTCTTTTCATGGAGGAATTTGAGGTACACTGTTTTTGTGGAAGATGAAAAGGGATATTTTAGAGTATATTGAGACCTATGGGGGAAAAGCAACTATCCTCAGATAAAAACTAGAAAGAAGCTTTCTCAAAAACTGGTTTGTGATGTGTGAATTCATCTCACAGAGTTACACAGTGCTTTTCATTGAGCAATTTCTTAATCCTGTTTTCATGGAATTCGCAATGGGATATTTCAGAGGGCACTGAAGCTTATGGTGACAAAGGATATATCCTCAGACAAAAGTTCGAAAGAAGCATTCTGAGAGCAGCTTTGTGATTTGTGAATTCATCTTACTGAGCTACACAATTCTTTACATGGAGCAGCTTCGTCGCACTGTTTTTCAGGAATCTGAGAAGGAATATTTTGGATTACATTGAAGCGTATGGTAAAAATGGAAATATCCTCAGGTAAAAACTGGAAAAAAGCTTTCTGAGAAACTGCTTTGTGATGTGTGAATTCATCTCACAATGTTACAAGGATCTTCTCAGTGAGCAGTTTGCTAACAATGCTTTCTTGGAATCTGCAAAGGGATATTTCAGAGCACATTGAATCTCAAGGTAACAGAGGAAATTTCCTCATAGAAAAAGTAGAAAGAAGCATTCTGAGAAATCACTTTGTGATGTGCTAATTCATCTCACAGAGTTACATGAATATTTTCCTGGATCAGTTTGGTAACACTGTTTTTAGGGTATGAGAGATGGTATATTTTGGATCACATTGAAGCCTATGGTGAAAAAGGAAATATCCACAGAAAAAAATAGAAAGAAATATTCTGAGAAAGATCCTTGTGATATATGAATTCATCTCACAGATTTACACGTTTTTATTGGTGGAGCTGTTTGCTAACACTGTTTTCAAGTAATCTGCAAAGGGATACTTGGGAGCGCATAGAGGCCTGTGGTGAAAAACTAAATATTCTCAGATAAAAACGACAGAGAAGCTTCCTGAAAAACTGCTTTGTGATGTGTGAATTCATGTCACAGACTTACACTGTTCTTTTCATTGAGCAGTTTGCTAACACTGTTTTTGTGGAAAGAGCAATGTGACATTTCAGAGCCCATTGAAGTTTGTGGTGAGAAATTAAATATCCTCAGACAAAAGCTAGAAAGAAGCTTTCTGTGAAACTACTTAGCGATTTCTGAATTCATCTCACAAAGTTACATGATTCTATTAATGGATCAGTTTGGTAGCACTGTTATTGGAGAATCTGAAAAGGGATATTCTGGATCGCATTGAAGCCTATGGTGACAAAGGTAATATCCTCAGATAAAAACTAGAAAACAGCCTTCAGAGAAAGTTCTTTGTGATGTGTGAGTTCATCTCACAGAGTTACAGCTTTCTTTTCATGCAGGAGTTCACCAAGTCTGTATTCATGGAATCTGCAAAGGGATATTTGGGAACGCATTGAGGTCAATGGTGAAAAAGGGAGTATCGTGTGATAAAAACTAGAAAGAAGTTTGCTGAGAAACTGCTTTGTAAGGTTTGAATTTATCTCACAAAGTTACACCATTTTTTTCATTGAGCAGCTTGCTAACACTATTTTCATGGAATCTGCAAAGGAATATATTGGAGCGCACTGAGGCCTTTGTAGAAAAAGGAAATATCCTCAGATAAAAACTAGAACGAAGCTCTCTGAAAACTGCTTTGTGATGTGTAAATTCACTTTTCATTGAGCAGTTTCCTAACACTGATTTCTTTGAATCTGCACTTTGATATTTCAGAGCAAATTGAAGCTTATGGTGACATTGGAAATATCCTCATAGAAAAAGTAGAAAGAAGCTTTCTGAGAAACTACTTTTTGACATGTTAATTCATCTCACAGAGTTACATAATTCTTTCTTGGAGCAGTTTGATAACACTATTTTTCGGGAATCTGAGAAGGGATATTTTTAATGGCATTGAAGCCTTTGGTGACAAAGGAAACATTGTCAGATAAAAGCTGGAAAGAAAGATTCCGAGAAAGTTCTTTGAGATGTATGAATTCAACTCACAGAAATACACTAATCTTTTCGTGGATCAGTTTGGTAACACTTTTTATGGGGAATCTGAGAAGGGATATTCTAGATCGCATTGAAGCCTATGGTGACAAAAGAAGTATCCCAGATAAAAACTAGAAAGAATTTTCTGAGAAAGTTCTTTGTGATGTGTGAATTCATCTCACAGAGTTACACCTTTCTTTTCATAGAGCCGCTCGCTAGCACTGTAATTGTGTAATCTTCAAAGGGATATTTGGAAGTGCATTGAGACCTATAGTGAAAAATGAAATATCCTCAGGTAAAAAATAGAGAGAATATTTTTGA
Source organism: Piliocolobus tephrosceles (assembly GCF_002776525.5). Taxonomy (NCBI): domain Eukaryota; kingdom Metazoa; phylum Chordata; class Mammalia; order Primates; family Cercopithecidae; genus Piliocolobus; species Piliocolobus tephrosceles. Next base: position 67,459,350 of record NC_045452.1, read on the forward strand.
GAAACTGCTTTGTGATGTGTGAATTCATCTCATAGAGTTACCCCATTCCTTAATTAGCCATTAGTAACATTGTATTTGTGAAATCTGCAATAAGATATTTTTTGAGCCCATTGAAGTCTATGGTGACAAAGGAAATATCTCCAATAAAAACCAAAAGTAACATTTCAGAGAAGCTGCTTTGTGATGTGAGAATTCATCTCACACAGTTATAGCTTCCTTTTTGTTGAGCAGTTTACTAACACTGTTTTCGTGGAAATTTCAAAGGGATATATGTGAGCACATTGAGGCCTATGGTGGAAAAGCAAATATACTCACATAAAAACTAGAAAGAAGATTTCAGAGAAACTGTTTTGTATTCTGTGAATTCATCTCACTGATTTATACTATTTTTTTAATTGTGCAGTTTTTAACGCTGTTTTCGTGGAATTTTCAAAGGATTATTTCAGAGTGCATTGAAGTTTGAGGTGACAAATTAAATGCCTTCATATAAAAACTTTTATCCTCGATAAAAATTAGGAATAAAAGTTAGAAAGAAACTTTCTGAGAAAGATATTTGTGGTGTGTGAATTCATCTCACAGAGTTACACTGCTCTTTCAAATGAGAAATTTGGTTACCCTATTTTCTTGGAATATGCAGTCTGATATTTTGGAGCACATTGAAGCTTATTGTGACAATGTAAATATCCTAAGATAAAAACTAGAAAGAAGCTTTCTGACAAATTACTTTGAGATGCTTTAATTCATCTCACACAGTTACATGATTCTTTTCATGAAGCAGTTTGGTAGCACTTTTTTGGTGAATCTGAGAATGGATATTTTGGATGGTATTTAAACCTATGCTGGCAAAGGAAATATTCTCAGATATAAACTAGAAAGAAGGTTTTTCAGAAAGTTCTTTGTGATGCGTGAATTCAGCTTTGCCAACACTCTTTTTGTAGAATATATGCAAAGTGACATTTGGGAGTGCTTTGAGGCTAATGGTGAAAAATTAAATGTCCTCAGATAAAAAGTAGAAAGAAGCTTTCTGAGAAACTGCTTTGTGAGGTGTAAATTCGTCTCACATAATTACACTGTTTTTTTTCATTGAGGAGTTTCCTAACACAGTTATCTTGGAACCTGAACTGGGGCATTTCAGAGCACATTGAAGCTTATTGTGACAAAGTAAATATCCTCATATAAATACTAGAAAGAAGCTTTCTGAGAAACTGCTTTGTGATGTGTTAATTCATCTCACAACGCTACACAATTCTCATTGGGGACCAGTTTGGTAGCACTGTTTTTAGGGCACATGAAAAGGAATATTTTGGATCGCAATGAAGGTTATAGTCACAAAGGATATATCCTCAGAATAAAACTAGAAAGAAGCTTTCTGAGAAAGTTCTTTGTGATGTTTGAATAAAAACAAGACAGAAACTTTCTGAGAAACTGACCTGTGCCTTGTGAATTAATCTCAGAGAGCTACAGCATTCTTTTCATTGAGCAGATTTATAACACTTTTTTCATGGAATCTACAATACGATATTTCGGAACTCATTGAAGTCTATGGAGACAAAGGAAATATCCTGAGATAAAAAAGAAAAAGGCACTTTCTGTGAAATTTGTTTGTGATGTGTGAATACATCTCACAGATTACAATGTTATTTTCACTGAGCAATGTGGTAACAATGTTTTCTTGGAATCCATAAAGGGTTATTTTGCAGTGCATTGAAGCTTATGGTGACGAAGGAAATATCCTCAGAGAAAAACTAGAAAGAAGCTTTCTGAGAAATTGATTTGTGATTTGTGAATTTATCTTACTGAGTTACACCTTTGTTTCCGTGTAGCAGCTTGGTGGAACTATTTTGGGGAATCTGAGAGGGGATATCTTGGATTACATTGAAGCCTATGGTGACAAAGTAAATAACCTCAGATAAAAACTAGATAGAAGCTCTCTGAGAAAGTTATTTGTGATGTGTGAGTTTGCCTCACAGAGCTACACCTTTCTTTTCATGGAGCAGTTTGCTAAAACTGTTTTCATGGAATCTGTAAAGGATATTTCGGAGTGCATTGAGGCCTATGGTGAAAAAGGAAATATCCTCAGATTAAATCTAGAAAGAAGCTTTCTGAGAAGCTGCTTTGTGATAGGTGAATTCATCTGACAGTGCTATAGCATTCTTTTCTTTGAGCTATTTGATTATACTGTTTTCATGGAGTCTGCAAAAGGATATTTTTGAGTGCATTGAAGCCTATGTTGACAAAGGAAATTTCCCCATAGAAATACCAAAAAGAAGTTTTCTGTTTTCTTAGAATCTGCAATGGCATACTTCGGAGCACATTGAAGCCTATTGTTAAAAATTAAACATTCTCAGACAAAAACTAGAAAGAAACTTTCTGAGAAACGCTTTGTGAGATGTGAGTCAATCTCTCAGAGTTACAGGATGCTTTCAATGGATTAGTTTCATAGCACTGCTTTGGGGAATCTGAGAAAGGATATTTTGGATTGCATTGAAGCCTATGGTGACAAAGGAAATATCCTCAGAAAAAGAAATAGAAAGAAGGTTTCTGAGTTAGTTATTTTTGATGTGTTAATTCATCTCACAGAGTTACACCTTTCTTTTCATGGAGCAGTTTGCTAACACTGCTTCTGAAAATTTGCAAAGGGATATTTGGGAGTGCATTCAAGGCTATGGTGACAAAGGAAATATCCCCATAGAAAAACCAAAAGGAAACTTTCTGAGAAACTGCTTTGTATCGTGGGAATTCAACTCACCAAGTTACCCTGATGGTTTCATTGAGCAGTTCGCGAACACTGTTTTCTTGGAACCAATGGTGGGACATTTTGAAGCACATTGAAGCTTATTGTGAAAAAGTAAACATGCTCATACAATTACTAAAAGGAAACATTCTCAGAAACTGCTCGGTGATTTGTGCTTTGAGATTTGTGAATTTATCTCACAGAGTTACACAATTCTTTCATGGATCATTTTGATAGCACTGTTTGTGGGGAAACTGAGATGAGATATTTTGGATCCCATTGAAGTGTATTTTGACAAAAGAAATATCCTCAGATAAAAACTAGAAAGAAGCTTCCTGAGAAGGTTCTTTGTGTTGTGTGAATTCATCTCGGAGAGTTACACTTTTTTTTTCATGGAGCAGTTTGCCAACACTGCTTTCGAGGAATCTGCAATGGGATATTTGGGAGCATATTGAGGCCTATGGTGACAAAGGAAACATCCTCAGATAAAAAGTAGAAAGAAGCTTTCTGAGAAACTGCTTTGTGAGGTGTAAATTCATCTCACATAATTACACTGTTTTTTTCATTGAGGAGTTTCCTAACACAGTTATCTTGGAACCTGAACTGGGGCATTTCAGAGCACATTGAAGCTTATTGTGACAAAGGAAATATCCTCATATAAAAACTAGAAAGAAGCTTTCTGAGAAACCACTTTGTGATGTGTTAAATCACCTCACATAGTTACACAATACTTTTCATGGATCAGTTTGTTAGCCCTATTTTTGTGGAATCTGAGAAGGGATACTTTGGATTCTATTGAACCCTGTGGGGACTAAGGAAATATCCTCAGATAAAATTCTTTTCATAGAGCAGTTTGGTGGCACTGTTTTTTGGGAATCTGAGAAGGAATAGTTTGGATCACATAGGAATAATTTGTCACCTGCGGTGACAAAGGATATATCCTCAGATAAAATCTAGAAGGAAATTTTCTGAGAAACTTTTTTATGTTGTGTGAATTAACCTCACAAAGTTACACCATTCTTTTCATTGAGAAGTGTACTAAACCTTTTTTTTTTTTTTTTTTTTTTTTTTTTTTTTTTTTTTGCAATCTACGATGGTACATTACGGATTGCTTTGAAGTGTATGGTCAAAAAGTAAATAACCTCAGATAAAATCTAGAAAGAAGCTTTCTGAGAAACAACTTTTGGATGTGTGAATTCATCTTACAGAGATACACTGTTGTTTTTATTGAACAGTATGAAAATACTTTTTGTGGAATCTGCAATAGGATATTTAGGAATGCATTGAAGCCTATGGTGACAAAGGAAATATCCTAAGTAAAAAAAAAAAAAAAAAAAAGAAGAAGAAGCTTAACCTCTTCATGATGTGTGAATTCATCTCACAGAGATACACTGCAATTTTCATTGAGCGGTTTGCTACCATTGTTTTCTTGGAATTTGCAATCAGATGTTTTGGAGTGCATTGAACCTTAGGGTGACAAAGGAAATATCCTCATATAAAAGCTAGAAAGAAGCTTTCTGAGAAACAGTTTTGTGATGTGTTAATTCATCTCACAGAGTTGCAGGATTCTTTTCATGGATCACTTAGCTAGCACTGTTTTGGGGAAGTTGAGAAGGGATGCTTTGGATTGCTTTGGTGAACATGGTGACAAAGGAAATAATCTCAGATAAGAACTAGAAGAAACTGTGAGAAAGTTCTTTCTGATGTGTGAATCAACTCACAGAATTACACCTTTCTTTTCATGAAGCAGTTTGCTGACACTGTTTTCGTGGAATCTGCAAAGGGATATTTGGGAGCACATTGACGCCTATTGTGAAAAAAGGAAATATGTTCAGATAAAAACTAGAAAGAAGCTTTCTGATTAAATGCTTTATGATGTGTGAATTCATCTTACAGAGTTACAATGTTATTTTCATTTAGCAGCTTGTTAACACTCTCTTCTTGGAATCTGCAATGCGATATTTTCCATTGCATTGAGGCCTATAGTGAAAAAGTAAATATCCTCAGATAAAAGTAGAATGAAGCTTTCTGAGAAACTGATTTGTGATGTGTGAATTCATCTCACAGTGTTACATTGTTCACTTCATGTGCAGTTTGCTAACACTGTTTTCTTGGAATCTGCAATGGGATATTTTGGTGCACATTGAAGCTCTTGATGACAAAGGAAATATCCCCATATAAAAGCTGGAAAGAAGATTTCAGAAAAACGGCTTTATGATGTTTAATTTATCTCATGGAGTTACATGATTCTATTCATGGATAAGTTTGGTAGCATGGTTTTTGGGGTGTCTGACTAGGGATATTTTGGATAGCATTGAATCCTAGGGTGACAAAGAAATTATCTTCAGAAAACAACTAGAAAGAAGCTTTCTCAGACAGGCTTTTGTGATGTGTGAATTCATCTCACAGAGTTACACCTTTGTAGGCATGGAGCAGTTGCTAACAGTTTCTGTGGAATCTGCAAAAGGATATTTGTGAGCGCATTGAGGCCTGTGATGGAAAAGGAAATATTCTCATAGAAAAAGGAGAAGGAAGCTTTCTGAGAAACTGTTTTGTGATATGTGAATTCAACTCACAGAATTAAACTGTTCTTTTCATTGAGCAGTTTGTTAACACGGTTTTCTTGGAATCTGCAATGGCTTATGTTGGAGTGCATTGAAGCTATTGTTAAAAATTAACTATCCTCAGATAAAAACTAGAAATGAACAGTCTGAGAAAGTTCTTTGTATTTGTGAATTCATCTCACAGAGGTACACGAAGCTTTCAAAGGATTAGTTTGATAGCAGTGTTTTGGGGGATTCTGAGTAGGGATTTTATGGATCACTTTGAAGCCTATGTGTCAATGGAAATATCCTCAGATTAAAAGTAGAAAGAAACTTTCAGGGAAATTTATTTGTGATGTGTGAATTCATCTCACAGAGTTACAACTTTCTTTCCTTGAACCAGTTTGCTAACACTGTTTTTGTGGAGTATGCACAGGGATATTTGGGAGGGCCCTGAGACCTATGGTAAAGAAGAAAATATCTTCAGATTAAAACCAGAAAGAAGCTTACTGAGAAACTGCTTTTTGATGAGTGTACTCATCTCAGAGAGTTGCACTGTTTGTTTAATTGAGCCGTTTTCTAACACTCTTTTCTAGGAATTCACAATGGGATACTTCAGAGCGCATTGAGGCTTATGGTGACAAAGGAAATATCCTCAGACAAAAATGAGAAAGAAGCTTTCTGAGAAAATGCTTTGTGATATGTGAATTCATCTGAAAGAGTTGCAAGATTCTTTTTATGGTGCAATTTGTTGGCACTGTTTTTGCGGAATCTGAGAAGGGATATTTTGGATCACATTGATGCCTCTGGTGACTAAGAAAATATACTAATATTAAAACTGAAAAGAAGGTTTATGATAAAATGCTTTGTGATATGTGAATTTAATCTCACAGAGTACACCATTCTTTTCATTTTTCTAACACTGAGCATTTTTCTAACACTGTTTTCGTGCAATCTGCAAAGGGATATTTGGGAGCGCATTGAGGCCTACATTGAAAAAGGAAGTATCCTCAAATAAAAACTAGAGAGAAGCTTTCTGAGAAACTACTTTGTGATGTGTGAATTCATTTCACTGATTTACATCATTCTTTTCACTGAGTAGTTTGCTGCCACTGTTTTCATGGAATGTGCAAAGGGATAATCTGAAGCACATTGAAGAAGCTTTCTGAGAAGCAGCATTCTGATGTGGGAATTCATCTCACAGAGTTACACCATTCTTTTCATGGAGCAGTTTAGTTACACTGTTTTGGGGGAATCTGAGGGGGTATATTTTGGATCACATTGAATTCTGTGGTGCAAAGGTAATATCCTCAGATTAAAACAAGAAAGAATCTTTCCGAGAAACTTCTTTAGATGTGTAAATTCATCTCACAGAGTTACACCATTCTTTTCATTGAGAACTTTGCTAACACTCTTTCCGTGGAGTCTTCAATGAGATATTTGGGAGTGGAGTGCTTTGAGGAATATGGTGAAAGAGAAATTATCTTCAGAGAAAAACTAGAAGGAAGCTGTCTGAGAAATAGTTTTCTGATATGGGAATTAATCTCACAGAATTACACCATTCGTTTCATGGAGCAGTTTAGTAGCACTGCTTTTGGGGAACCTGAGAGGGGATATTTTGGATTGCATAGAAGCCTATGGTGACAAAGGAAATATGCTCAGATTACAACTAGAAAGAAGCTTTCTGAGAAACTGCTTTACAATGCGTGAATTCATCTTACAGTGTTACACCATTCTTTTCATTGAGCACTTTGATAACACTCTTTTCATGGAATCTGTGGTGAGATATTTGGGAGCGCATTGAGTCCTGTAGTGAAAAAGGAAACATCCACAGAAAAAAACTAGAGAGAAACTTTCTGAGAAACTGCTTTGTTAGGTGTGAATTCATCTCACAGACTTACATGGTTCTTTTCATTGAGTAGTTTGATAACATTGTTTTTGAGGAATCTGCAATATTATCTTTGGGGGTGCTTTGAAACCCATGTAGAGGGAAGTATGCTCAGATTAAAACCAAAAAGAAACTTTCTGTGAAAGTGCTTTGTGATGTGTGAAATCATCTCACAGAGTTACAACATTCTTTTCATTGAGTAGTTTGCTAACACTTTTGTCCGGGAATCTGCAATGGGATATTCATTAAGTGCATTGAGGAATATAGTGAAAAAAAAAAAATCCTCAGATAAAAGCTAGAAAGAAGCTTTCTGAGAAACAGCTTCATGATGTGTGACTTCATCTCACAGTTTCACTCTCCTCTTCATTGAGCAGTTAGCGATCACTGTTTTGTTGGAATCCACAATGTGACATTTAGGAGTGCATTGAAGTTGATGGTGGCAAAGCGTATATCCTCAGAAAAAACCTAGGTAGAAGGTTTCTGAGAAATGGCTTTCTGATTTGTGAATTCATCTCACAGAGGTCCAGCTTTTTTTTCTTTTCTTTTTTTTTTTTTGAGGCGGAGTCTTGCTCTGTCGCCTGGACTGGAGTGCAGTGGCTGGATCTCAGCTCACTGCAAGCTCCGCCTCCTGGGTTGACCCATTCTCCTGCCTCAGCCTCCCGAGTAGCTGGGACTACAGGCACCCACCACCTCACCCGGCTAGTTTTTGTATTTTTAGTAGAGACGGGGTTTCACCGTGATAGTCAGGATGGTCTCAGTCTCCTGACCTCGTGATCCGCCCATCTCGGCCTCCCAAAGTGCTGGGAAGCTTTTTTTTCATGGATTAGTTTGGTAGAACTGATTTTGGGGAATCTGAGAAGGAATACATTGTATTCCTTCTTAGATGCCTATCATTGACGCCTATCATGACAAATGAAATATCCTCAGATAAAAACGAAAAGAAGCTTTCTGAATAAGTTATTCTGATGTGTGAGTTCATCTCACAACGTTGCACTTTTCCTTTCATGGAGAAGTTTGCTAACACTGTTTTCGTGGAATCTGCAAAGGGATATTTGGGAGCACATTGAGGCCTATTGTGAAAAAGGTAATATCCTCAGATAAAAAATAGAGATAATTTTTATGAGAATCTGCGTTGTGATGTGTGAGCTCATCTCAAGAGTTGCACCATTCTTTTCATTGAGGAGTTTTATAACACTGTTTTCGTGGAATATGCAATAGGGTATTTGGGAATGCATTGAAGCCTATTTTGACAAAGGAAATATCCTCATAGAAAAAACAATAAGAAGCATTCTGAGAAACTGCTTTGTGATATGTAAATTCAATTCACAGTGGTACACTGTTCGTTTCATTGAGTAGATTGTTAACACTGTTTTCTTCGAATCTGCAATGGGATATTTCAGAGCGCATTGAAACTTACTGTGAAAAAGGAAGTATCCTCAGATAAAAACTAGAAAGATGCTTTCTGAGAAACTGTTTTGCGATTTATGAATTTATCTCACAGAGTTACATGATTATTTTATTGGATCAGTTTGATTGCATTGTTTTGGGGGACTCTGAGAAGGAATGTTTTGACTCGCATTGAAGCCTACAGCGACAAAATAAATATCCTCAGATAAAAACTAGAAAGAAGCTTTCTGGGAAACTGCTTTGTGATGTGTAAATTCATCTGACATAATTGCACTGTTCTTTCATTGAACAGTATGCTAACACTGTTTTCTTCCGAGAGGCAATGTGATATTATGGACACACTGAAGCATGTAGTGACAAAGGAATTATCCTTAGATAATAACTAGAAACAATGTTTCTAACAAACTGCTTTGAGATGTGTTAATTCGTTTCATAGCTTTGCATGATTGTTTTCATGAATCAGTCTGTAAGCATTGCTTTGGGGGAATTTGAGAAAGGATTTTTTTTTATCGCTTTGAAGCCTATAGTGACAAAGAAAATATCCTCAGATAAAAACAAGAATGAAGCTTTCTGACATAGTTCTTTGTGATGTGTGAATTCGTCTCACAGTGTTATACCTTTCATTTCATGGAGCAATTTGCTAACACTGCTTCCATGGAATGTGCAACGGGATATTTCGGAGTGCATTGAAGCTTATTTGGACAAATAAGCTCAGACAAAAACGGGAAAGAATCTTTCTAAGAAACTGCTTTGTGATTTGGGAATTCATCTCACAGAGTTACATGATTCTTTTCAAGGAGCAGTTTTGTAGCACTGTTTTGGGGGAATCTGAGAAGGGATATTTTGGATCTCATTGAAGCCTGTGTTGACAAAGGAAATATACTCCGATAAAAATTTTAAAGAAGTTTTCTGAGAAGCTATTTTTTAATGTGGTAATTCATCTCACAGTGTTGCACCTTTCCTTTCATGGAGCAGTTTGCTAAATTTTCTTTTTTGGAATCTGCATAGGGATATTTGGGAGCACTGTGAGGCCTATGGTGAATAAGAAAATATCCCTAAATAAATACTGGAAAGAACTTTCCTGAGAAACTGCTTTGTAATATGTGAATTCATTTCACAGTGTTTCAATGTTTTTTTCATTCAGCAGTCGGCTAACACTATATTTTTGGAATCTGCAATGGAATATTTCATAGCGCATTGAAGTTTGGTGACTAAGGAAATATATTCATATAAAAACGAGAAAGAAGTTTTCTGAGAAACCACTTTGTGATGTGTTAATTCACCTTTCAGAGTTACACAATTCTTTTAATGGTTCAGTTTGATAGCACTGTTTTAGGGGAAACTAAGAAGGTATATTTGCATCACATTCAAGCCTATGGTGACAAAGAAATATACTCAGATAAAAACTAGAAAGAGGCTTTCTGAGAAATACTTTTTGTGATGTGTGAATTCATCTCACAGGGTTATATCATTCTTTTCATTGAGCAGTTTGCTAACACTGCTTACGTGGAATCTGCAATAATATATTTGGGAGTGCATTGAAGCCAGTGGTGAGAAAGAAAGTATAATAAGATAAATACCAAAAGGAAGCTTTCTGATTTACTGCTTTGTGAAGTGTGATCTCATCTCCCATAATTACACTGACCTTTTCATTGAGCAGTTTGATCACACTCTTTACTTGGAATTTGCAAAGGATGTTTCAGAGCACATTGAAGCTTATGGTGACAAAGGAAATATTTTCAGGAGGATGCTATAAAGAACCTTTTTGAGAAATTGATTTGTGATGAGTGTATCTATCTCACAGAGGTGCATCATATTTTCGTGCAGCAGTTTGGTCGCACTGTTTTGGGGAATCTGAGAAGGGATATTTTGGATTGTCTTAAAGCCTGGGGTGACAAAGGAAATATTCTCAGATAAAAACTAGAAAGAAGGGTTCTGAGAAACTTTCTGGTGATGTGTGGATTCATCTCAAAGAACTACACCTTTCTTTTCATGGAACAGTTTGCTAACACTGTTTTCAAGGAATCTGCAAAGGGATATTTACGAGTGCATTGAGTAATATGGTGAAAAAGGAATTATCCTCAGATAAAAACTAGAAAGAAGCTTTGTGAGAAACTGCTTTTTGGTGTGTGAATTCATTTCACAGGGTTACACTGTTCTTTTCAGTGAGAGGTTTCCTAACATTGTTTCCTTGGAATCTACTATGGGATATTTTGGAATGCACTGCAGCTTAGGAGACAAATGACATATCATCATACAAAAACTAGAAGGAAGCTTTCTGAGAAACTGCTTTGTGTTGTGTTAATTCATCTCCTAGATTTACCCGATTATTTTCATGGATCACATTGGTAACACTGTTTTTGGGGAATCTTAGAAGGGATATTTTGGATCACATTGAATCCTACGGTGACAAAGGAAATATCCTCAGATAAAAACTATAAAGAATCTTTCTGAGAAACTGCTTTGTGATGTGTGAATTCATCTCAGAGAGTTACATCTTTCTTTTCATGGAACAGTTTGCTAACACTATTTTCATGGAATCTGCAAAGCGATATTTGGGAGTGCCTTGAGGCCTATAGTGAAAAAGGAAATATCCTCAGATAAACACTAGAATGAAGCTTTCTGAGAAACGCCTTTGTGGTTTATGAATTCAAGTCACAGTGTTAAAAGATTCTTTTTGTGAAATAGTTTGGAAGCACTGTTCATGCAGAATCTGAGAACGGATGTTTTGGATCACATTGATGCCTAGGGTGACAAAGTAAATATCCTCAGATAAAAACTAGAAAGAAGCTTTCTAAGAAACTTGTTTGTGATGTGTAAATTACCTCAAAGAACTACACCATTCTTTTCATTATCAGTGTGATAACACTGTTTTCTTGGAATGTGCAATAGGATATTATGGATCACATTGAAGCCTATGGTCACAAAGGGAATATCCTCAGATAGAAATTAGAAAGAAGCTTTCTGTCAAGGTTCCTTGTATTGTGTGAATTCATCTCAAACAGTTATACCCTTCTTTACATGGAGCAGTTTGCTAACACTGTTTTCATGGAATCTATAAAGGGATATTTGGGAGTGCATTGAGGCCTATGGTGAAAAAGGAATTATCCTCAGATGACAACTAGAAAGAAGCTTTCTGTGAAAGTTCTTTGTGATGCATGAATTCATCTCAGAGAGTTACACCTTACTCTTCATGGATCAATTTGCTAACACTCTTTTCATGGAATCTGCAAAGGGATCTTTGGGAGTACCTTGAGGACTATAGTGAAAAAGGAAATATCCTTATAGAAAAACTAGAGAGGAGCTTTCTGAGAATCTACTTTGTGATGTTTGAATTCAAGGCACAGAGTTACATTGTTCTTTTCATGGAGCAGTTTGCTAACACTGTTTTCTTGGAATCTACCATGGCATATTTCAGAGCATATCGAAGCTTGTGGTGACAAAGGCTATATCCTTATATAAAAACTAGAAAGAAACCCTCTGAGAAACTTCTTCATGATGCATTAATTCTTCTCACAGAGATACACAATTCGTTTCATGGATCACTTTGGTAGCACTGTTTTGGGGTATCTGAGAAGGGATATTTTGGATCACCATGAAGCCTATGGTGACTAAGGAAATATCCTCGGACAAAAACTAGAAAGACGCTTTCTGAGACAGTTCTTCGGGATGTGTGAATTCATCTCATGGAGATACCCCTTCTTTTCATCGAGTAGTCTGCAAGCACTGTTTTCGTGGAATCTGCAAAGGGATATTTGGAGCGCATTAAGGCCTATGGTGAAAAAGGAAATATCTTCAGATAAAAACTAGAAAGAAGCTTTATGAGAAACTGCTTTGTGATGGGTTAATTCATCTCACAGAGTTACACCTTTCTTTTAATTGAGCAGCTTGGTAGCACTATTTTCAGGGAATCTGTAAAGGGATATTCGGGAGCTCATAGAGGCTGATGGTGAAAAAGCAAATATCCTCAAATAAAAACCGGAGAGAAGGTTTTTGAGAAACTGTTTTGTGATGTACGCATTCATCTCATAGAGATAAACCATTTTTTATTGACCAGTTTGACATCACTGTTTTGTGGTGTCTGGGAAGGTGTATTTGGGAATGCATTGAGGCTGATGGTGAAAAGTAAATATGCTGCACAGATGAAAGGTAGAAAGCAGACTTCTGAGAAATTTCTTTGTGATGGGTGAATTCATCTCCCAGAGGTAAACCATTCTTTTCATTGAACAGTTTTTTTGATCCTGTTTTTGTAAAATCTACAAAGGAATATTCAAAGCACAGAGATGCCGATGGTGAAAAAGGAAATACCCTCAGATAAAAATGAGAAAGAAGCTTTCTGAGAGACTGTTTTGTGTAGAGTGAATTCATCTCACAGGGTTAAATCTTTCTTTTCATTGAGCAGCTTGGAAACACTGTTTTTGCGGAATCTGTAATAGGGTATTTGGGACTACATAGAGTCCTAAGGTGAAAGAAGAAAATTCTCCAGGTAAAAACTGGAGAGAAGCTTTCAGAGAAAATCCTTTGTGAGTTTTGCATTCACTTCATACAGCTAAACATTTCTATTGATGGAGCCCTTTGGCTTCACTGTTTTTGAGGTGTCTGAGAAGGAATATTTGGGAGCAATTTGAAGCCTATGGTTTAAAAGGAAATATCCATACATAAACACTAGAAAGAAGCTTTCTGAGAAAACTTTTGTGATGTGTGAATTCATCTCACAGAGTTACACTATTCTTTCCATTGAGCAGTTTACTAACACTGTTTTCTTGGAATCTGCAATGTGATATTTCAGAGAGCATTCATGCTTACGGTGAAAAACTAAATAATATCATATAAAAACTAGAAAGAAGCTTTCTGAGAAACCAATTTGTGATGTGTTAATTCATCCCACAGAGTTACACGACACTTTTCATGGAGCAGTTTAATAGCAGTGTTTCTGGGGAATATCAAAAAGGATATTTTGGATCACATTGAATCCTATGGTGACAAAGGTAATATCCTCATAAAAAATAAAATAAAATAAAATAAAAATAATAAAAAAAACTGGAAAGAAGCTCTCTGAGAAACTGCTTTGTGATGTGTTAGTTCACCTCACAGAGTTACACCTTTCTTTTCTTGGAGCACATTGCCATCCTTGTTTTCATGGAATCTGAACAAGGATATTTGGGACTGTATTGAGACCTATGATGTAAAAGGAATTAACCTCAGATAAAAATGAGAAAGAAATTATCTGTGATGTGTAAATTCATCTCACAGAGTTACAGGATTCCTTTCATGGATCAATTTAGTAACACTGATATTCGAGAAACTGAGAAGGAATATTTTGAATCACATAGAAGCCTATGATGACAAAGGAAATATCCTCAGATGAAAAGTATGAAGAGGCTTTCTGAGAATGTACTTTGTGATGTGTGAATTCATCTTACGTAGTTACACCTTTCTTTTCATGGAGCATCTTGCTAACATTGTCTTCATGGAATCTGCAAAGGGATTTTGGGAGATTATTGAGGCCTATTGTGAGCACCTTGAAGCTTATGGTGACAAAGGAAATGTTCTCATGCAAAAACTAGAATAAAACATTCTGAGAAACGGCTTTGTGATGTGCTAATTCATCACACAGGGTAACAGGATTCTTTTCATGGAGCCGTTTGGTAGCACTGTTTTGGAGAAATCTTAGAAGGGATATTTTGGATCACATTGAAGTCTATGGTGACAAAGGAAATATTCTCAGATAAAAACTAGAATGAAGCTCTCTGAAAAACTGCTTTGTGATCAGTGAATTAGGCTCAAAGAGTTACACCTTTTTTTCATTGAGCAGTTTGGTGGCGCTGTTTTTGGGGAATCTGAAAAGGAATATTTGGGAGCTCATAGGGGCCTATGGTGAAAAAGGAATTATCTTCAGATAAAAACTGGAGTTAACGTTTTTGAGAAACTGTTTTATGATGTGTGTTTTCATCCCATAGAAATAATCCATTTTGTTGATAGAGTAGCATGATCTCACTGTTTTTGTGGTGTCTGAAAAGGGATGTTTCAGAGAGCATTGAGGCTGAGGGTGGAAAAGTAAATATGCACAGATAAAAACTGGAAAGGATCTTTCTGAGAAATTTCTTTGTGATGGGTGAATTCATCTCCCAGAGGTAAACCATTCTTTTCATTGAGTAGTTTGGTTACCCTGTTTTTGTGGAATCTACAAAGTGATATTGGGAGTGCAGAGAAGCCTATGGTGAAAAAGGAAATACCCTCAGATAAAAACTAGAAAGAAGCTTTCTGAGAGACTGATTGTGATGGGTGAATTCCTCTCACAGAGTTAAATCTTTCTCTTCATTGAGAATTTTGGTAACAGTTTTTTTGGAATAAGGAAAGGAATATTTGAGAGCAGATAGATGCCAATGTTGAAAAAGGAAATATTTTCAGGTTGAAACTGGAGAGAAAGTTTCTGATAACTGCTTTGTGATGTGTGCATTTCTCTCATAGAGGTAAAGCTTTCTGTTGGGAGAGTGGTTTGGCATCACTCTTTTTGTGGTGTCTGAGAAG